>NW_018450915.1:0-369 GCF_002113885.1 Mizuhopecten yessoensis
CAGGCAAAATATACCCTTTTCTCCGAGTTAGAGATGCCTTTCTATGGTATATTTGAAAGTTAGAAAAAATGATTTAGAATTTGGAACTCCTCTTCATTGGAGATATACTGGATAACTCTTTACCTTAATGTAGTATTCTAGAGCAAAGGTTTCATGTTATGTAAGCATGGTTACCATATACACAATATGGGTCTTTGTTGGAAGATATCATTACTTGGTACTGTACCTCTATAAATCCGCTTGGGAAGAACATTACTCCTTGCAATAATCTTTGTTCTTTTTAAGATTGTCACTGTCATTCAGTGAGATCGTGAACTTCATATCAAATTTAGCTCTACAGGGACAATATAATATAGCCTCGCGACAGTG
>NW_018450916.1:0-369 GCF_002113885.1 Mizuhopecten yessoensis
AAATTGTGAATTTTATGACCCTGGGGTATCACGTTTCCCCCTGGGTAGGGGGTAAACTTAACTATAGTTTATAAAGGGAAATCACATTTTGGACCAACATTTGTTAGCTCACCTAGCCCGAAGGGCCAAGTGAGCTAATGGCATTGTGCGGCGTCCGTTGTCCGTCCGTCGGCCGTCCGTCGTCTGTCGTCCGTCGTCCGTCGTCCGTCTGTCGTCCGTCCGTCGTCAACATTTTACTTTAAACAACTTCTTCTCAGTAACCAAAAGGCCTAGGGTGATGATATTTGGCCAAAAACATGCTGGGATGAAGGGCTTCCATCTTTTTTCAAATAAATGACCTTGACTTATATTCTAGGTCACAGGGGTCAA
>NW_018450917.1:0-116 GCF_002113885.1 Mizuhopecten yessoensis
TGTCATTCAATAACGAAATTTTCCGAGTAACAAACCATAAAGATACATTTTATACAAAACACTCATAAAATATTGCTATTGTGTTTGTCTCCCTCTATGTCCGTCACTCTCTCTCT
>NW_018450917.1:206-369 GCF_002113885.1 Mizuhopecten yessoensis
TCGTTGATCAGTTCAATGATCATGTATTGTCGGTTGGTACAAACAATCGAGTTACTGATGTTTGTCCTATTACCGCGAATTATTGTACCACGAGGTCAAGTGAACTGTATATTACTATTTCCTAATGTTACAGTCCCATCATGTGTACAGTACCGTATCTACA
>NW_018450918.1:0-369 GCF_002113885.1 Mizuhopecten yessoensis
TACTTACTTAGTAACATCAATATACTGTATAGACATGTACTTACTGAGTAACATCAATACATTGTACAGACATGTACTTACTGAGTAACATCAATATACTGTACAGACATTTACTTACTGATAACATCAATATACTGTATAGACATGTACTTACTGATAACATCAATATACTGTAAAGACATGTACTTACTGATTAACGTCAATATACTGTACAGACATTTACTTACTGATAACATCAATATACTGTACAGACATGTACTTACTGAGTAACATTAATATACTGTACAAACATGTACTTACTTATAACATCAAAATACTGTACAAACATGTACTTACTGAGTAACGTCAATATACTGTACAGACATGTAC
>NW_018450919.1:0-369 GCF_002113885.1 Mizuhopecten yessoensis
GTTGTCAATGTGTATGTATATGTCGTTGTGTATGGAGTTGTCAATTGTGTATGTATATGTCGAGTTGTATGGAGTTGTCAATTGTGTATGTATATGTCGTTTTGTATAGAGTTGTCAATGTGTATGTATATGTCGTTTTGTATGGAGTTGTCAATGTGTATGTATATGTCGTTGTGTATGGAGATGTCAATGTGTATGTATATGTCGAGTTGTATGGAGTTGTCAATGTGTATGTATATGTCGTTTTGTATGGAGTTGTCTATGTGTATGGATAGGTCGTTTTGTATGGAGTTGTCAATGTGTATGAAAAGGTAGTTTTGTATGAAGTGGTCAGTGTGTATGGATGGGTCGTTTTGTATGGAGATGTCA
>NW_018450920.1:0-369 GCF_002113885.1 Mizuhopecten yessoensis
CAGAAACCTTCCATGGCGAAAGGTCAACCGCAATCGTGAATTATATGATCCCCAGCCCCGAAGGGCCTAAGGGTCGGGGCCAAAAAGGGTCGAATTGACTGAAATTTCAAAAATCTTCTTCTCAAGATCCAGATATGGTAGAATCAATTACTCTTCATAGATGGAAGGGTCTTAAGGTGCTTTACCACAATGTGAATTTCATGATCCTGGCGTCTCGCGTTTCCCCCTCGGGATGGGGTTAACTTTACTATAGTTTATATAGGGAAACCACATTTTGGACCAGCATTTGTTTAATTTCCATTATAATGCATTCAAACGTGGTTAACATTATCAGTATTGGATAGCAGTTTGCTGATATGCACAAAGCAG
>NW_018450921.1:0-369 GCF_002113885.1 Mizuhopecten yessoensis
CAGAAACCTTCCATGGCGAAAGGTCAACCGCAATCGTGAATTATAAGATCCCCAGCCCCGAACGGCCTAAGGGTCGGGGCCAAAAAGGGTCGAATTGACTGAAATTTCAAAAATCTTCTTCTCAAGATCCAGATATGGTAGAATCAATTACTCTTCATAGATGGAAGGGTCTTAAGGTGCTTTACCACAATGTGAATTTCATGATCCTGGCGTCTCGCGTTTCCCCCTCGGGATGGGGTTAACTTTACTATAGTTTATACAGGGAAACCACATTTTGGACCAGCATTTGTTTAATTTCCATTATAATGCATTCAAACGTGGTTTACATTATCAGTATTGGATAGCAGTTTGCTGATATGCACAAAGCAG
>NW_018450922.1:0-369 GCF_002113885.1 Mizuhopecten yessoensis
AGCATCGATCAATAATCCCCAAACGCTTAGTCAGCATCAATTAATAATCCCCCAACGTTTAGTCAGCATCGATCAATAATCCCCAAACGCTTAGTCAGCATCAATTAATNCCCCAACGTTTAGTCAGCATCGATCAATAATCCCCAAACGCTTAGTCAGCATCAATTAATGATCCCCCAACGCTTAGTCAGCATCGATTAATTATCCCCAAACGTTTAGTAAGCATCGATCAATAATCCCAAAACGTTTAGTCAGCATCGATCAATAATCCCAAAACGTTTAGTCAGCATCGATCAATAATCCCCAAACGCTTAGTCAGCATCGATTAATGATCCCCCAACGCTTAGTCAGCATCGATTAATTATCCCC
>NW_018450923.1:0-369 GCF_002113885.1 Mizuhopecten yessoensis
GGAATTCTTTCTACGGAGTAACCTTCTCTGTAAGGAATACTTTCTATGGAGTAAACTTATCTCTGAAAGGAATTCTTTCTATGGAGTAACCGTCTCTGCACGGAATTCTTTCTATGGAGTAAGCGTCTCTNTCGGATTTTTTTCTATAGAGTAACCGTCTCTCTAAGGAATTCTTTCTATGGAGTAACCATCTCTGCACGGAATTCTTTCTATGGAGTAACCTTCTCTCTGTAAGGAATTCTTTCTATGGAGAAACCTTCTCTGTAAGGAATTCTATCTATGGAGTAGCCTTCTCTATAAGGAATTCTCTCGATGGAGAAACCATCTCTGTAAGGAATTCTTTCTATGGAATAACAGTCTCTGTAAGGA
>NW_018450924.1:0-369 GCF_002113885.1 Mizuhopecten yessoensis
CTACTCTTGTGTGTTGACGCTGTTGTATATTTTGTTTCTACTCTTCAGTGTTGACACTGTTGTATAGTTTGTTTCTATTCTTGTGTGTTGACGCTGTTGTATATTTTGTTTCTATTCTTCAGTGTTGACACTGTTGTATAGTTTGTTTCTCTTCTTGTGTGTTGACGCTGTTGTACGTTTGGTTTCTATTCTTGTGTGTTAACGCTGTTGTATATTTTGTTTCTGCTCTTCAGTGTTGACACTGTTGTATATTTTGTTTCTATTCTTGTGTGTAGACGCTGTTGTATATTTTGTTCCTATTCTTGTGTGTAGACGCTGTTGTATTTTTTTTTCTATTCTTGTGTGTTGACGCTGTTGTATATTTTGTTT
>NW_018450925.1:0-369 GCF_002113885.1 Mizuhopecten yessoensis
ACGCCATACATTTTCACTGCCCTAGGACCTCCATATATTCTTACTATCTTTGGAACGCCATACATTATTACTGTCCCTGGACCTCCATACATTCTTACTGTCTTTGGAACGCCATACATTGTAACTGTCCCTTGGGCTCCATACACTCTTACTGTCTTTGGAACGCCATACATGTTTACTGTCCCTGGACATCCATACATTCTAACCGTCTCTGGAACGCCATACATTTTCACTGTCTTTAGACCTCGATACATTCTTACTATAATTGGAACGCAATACATTTTCACTGCCCTAGGACCTGCATATATTCTTACTGTCTTTGCAACACCATACATTGTTACTGTCCCTGGACCTCCATACATTCTTACT
>NW_018450926.1:0-369 GCF_002113885.1 Mizuhopecten yessoensis
CTGATAAACGTAACCTAGTTAGAGCAATTCTATTTCGCTTTGGAACATATTTACATAAATATTGTTGTAATGTTAAATTATCAACTAAATGACTATACAAAAAACATTTCGAGGAATTCTCTAATAATTCAAACAATTCTTGCCGTGCGTTATCAAAGATTCTCTGTTTAATAATTGGCAGGGCTTCAGACGAGTTCACATTATTTTGATTCAGCCACACTTCGCCAAGACCGAGTGAAAAAGGTTTGTCTTTCACAAAAGTTACCCAATTAAAAACAGTATTTCTCTTTGGCATATACATGAGTTCATCATAGGCAGTTTTAGGAACACAGTTCTTAGTATTTAAAAGCTTGAACCAGTACTTAATTA
>NW_018450927.1:0-369 GCF_002113885.1 Mizuhopecten yessoensis
TGATACAGAGACAACGACTAGGGATAGAGGGATACAGAGACGCCGGCTAGGGATACATGGATACAGAGACACTGACTAGGGATACAGGGAGACAGAGACACTGACTAAGGATACAGGGATACAGAGACACCGACTAGGGATACAAAGATACAGAGACGCCGACTAGGGATACATGGATACATGGATACAGGGATACAGAGACACCGACTAGGGATACAGGGATACAGGGAGAACGACTAGGGATACAGGGATGCAGAGACACCGACTAGGGATACAGGGAGACTAAAGTACATGGAATGACTGAGGTACATGTAAACCTACACTTACCAGTAGAACAAGAGACCAACAGCCGCGTTACTCTACACGTAC
>NW_018450928.1:0-369 GCF_002113885.1 Mizuhopecten yessoensis
AGATGGAGTATTGAAGTTCAATCATTTCATTTGTTGTCTCTGGGATTTTTGTAAAGAAGAAAGAATTGAATATAAACATGTGATGATGTGCATGTGTCAAAAATATTCGGGCAAATATATATAAGTATCATATCATATATTAAATAACTTATAAAAAACTATGAAACTTTATTATGAGACATATATGCCCAACTTAAGTCAGCAAGTACTGTAACTGTCCTCATTAAGCTTCTGATGGTGGCGGATAGGGTCACAATCTTCTGGGAATTCAGGAGGGATTATACTGAGAAAAAAAAATATGATCAAATTAACTCAATAACAAAATAAAGGAAAATGTAATAGTTCATGAATTGCTTGTCAGGTTTGAAT
>NW_018450929.1:0-369 GCF_002113885.1 Mizuhopecten yessoensis
GGCCAAATACTTATTATTAGTCCTATTGTATTTTGGACTGATAATGAGAACACTGTTGTTGATTATATTTTGTTGATTTCGTTTTTCTATTTTTTTGTCATAAACAAGTCCCGTAAGGTAGATTGGTTTCTTTACAGAAATGATTATTAAAGCTATAGTCAAACTAAAGAAATCAGTTTCCGATGCGAAGTTATAGTTTTTGGCAGTGGTACAGGGGTCCTTAACTATCCCTGTGCATTGATTGTGTGTTTGAGTGGTTTTTACGTCCGCTTCACTACAACACAAGGGGATTCCCCTGGACCGGCCTGAATATCGTAGTCGTGTTTTTTTTCTACTTATTTAAATATGACGGAAACCTTTTAAGATTTT
>NW_018450930.1:0-369 GCF_002113885.1 Mizuhopecten yessoensis
CCATCATGTCCTCCCGCTTTTCCATTGCTCATTTTCGATAGTGCGTTTTTCAGTTCTTTTGTATGTATTAAGTTTGCACATACACCGTCCAAATTATTGTGACTTTCTTTAAACATTTCCTTTACACTCGCGTGTACTTGCTGTCGATGATCTTCATCAAAATGCGGTTGCGTTAACGGTTTTGAGAGATTACTAAAGCGATCTCTCCACGCATTCCTAATAGTATCGCTATCGCGTAAAACATGACCGTCGATACGTAGCTCGTTTGAAGTTGATGTATCCCTTCGCTGTGCTCGCACAGCTTTATAAAATGTTCCCGAATCTATTTCAGCATACGTTTCTAGTTTGCGAAATTGTTCCTGTTCGTAT
>NW_018450931.1:0-369 GCF_002113885.1 Mizuhopecten yessoensis
TATATTGATAGGGACGTGAGTCTGGGAGGGGACGCGAGACCAAGCTAGATAACAAAACCTTTATTGATAGGGACGTGAGTCTGGAAGGGGACGCGAGACTAATTCAGACAACAAGACCTTTATTGATAGGGGACGCGAGACTAATCCAGACAACAAGACGTATATTGATAGGGACGTGAGTCTGGGAGGGGAAGCGAAACTAATCCAGACAACAAGACCTTTATTGATGGGGACGTGAGTCTGGGAGGGGACGCGAGACTAATCCAGATAACAAGACCTTTATTGATAGGGACGTGAGTCTGGGAGGGGACGGGAGACCAAGCTAGATAACAAAACCTTTATTGATAGGGACGTTAGTCTGGAAGGGGA
>NW_018450932.1:0-369 GCF_002113885.1 Mizuhopecten yessoensis
GTCAGGATCTTCTGGATTCCCTTTATTTTTGTACATCGGTTTAATAATACCAATATTCCAGTTTTCTGGTATAATACCAGTTTCTAATATAACATTAAACAAGGTACAATAAATAGTTATCATCTCTGGTGGAGAATATTTTATATATTCATTTAATATTTTGTCCATTCCAGGAGCCTTACCATTTTTAAGCTGTTTTAATGCTTTTTTAATTTCTTCTTCATCATCATCTATATCATCATCATCATCATCATCATCATCATCATCATCATCATCATCATCNATCATCATCATCATCATCATCATCATCTACACAAATATCGTCATCATCATCATCATCTACACAACTATCCTCATTATTATCATCAT
>NW_018450933.1:0-369 GCF_002113885.1 Mizuhopecten yessoensis
ATTTATAACTCACTAACTAAAGCTATAATTACTATAAATCATTTAGGACTCACTGACTTAAGCTTTAATTACTATAAATCATGTATGACTCACTGACTAAAGCTATAATTACTATAAATCATTTATAACTCACTTACTAAAGCTATAATTACCATAAATCGTTTATGACTCACTGACTAAAACTATAATTACTATGGATCATTTATGACTCACTGACGAAATATATAATTACTATATATTATTTATGACTCACTGACTAAACGTATAATTACTATTGATCAATTATGACTCACTGACTAAATCTATAATTAGTATACATCAATCATAACTCACCATCTAAAGCTATCAATTTTATAGATCAATTATAAC
>NW_018450934.1:0-369 GCF_002113885.1 Mizuhopecten yessoensis
TCAGTGCCTGTCAGTGTCTGTCAGTGCCTGTCAGTGTCTGTCTGTGTCTGTCTGTGTCTGTCAGTGTCTGTCAGTGCCTGCTAGTGTGTGTCTGTCAGTGCCTGTCAGTGTCTGTCAGTGCCTGTCAGTGTCTGTCTGTTAGTGTCTGTCTGTCAGTGCCTGTCAGTGTCTGTCAGTGTCTGTCAGTGCCTGTCAGTGTCTGTCAGTGCCTGTCAGTGTCTGTCTGTTAGTGTCTGTCTGTCAGTGCCTGTCAGTGTCTGTCAGTGTCTNCAGTGCCTGTGTGTCTGTCATTGTCTGTCAGTGCCTGTCAGTGTCTGTCTGTCACTGTCTGTCAGTGTCTGTCAGTGCCTGTCAGTGTCTGTCAGTGTC
>NW_018450935.1:0-369 GCF_002113885.1 Mizuhopecten yessoensis
ATGAATAATTGGTATTAAACGGGAAAACCATGAAATTTTCTATTTATTACACTTTTTCACGTCACGCCACGCAAATATTGCTACATAAGAAAAGCGCGGGAATGTGTAGCGTATTTTTTGACGCCAATTTGTTATGACGTCACGCTTGACAACACTACAGAGCGCCATTTTTACTGCAATTTTGCCATTTGTTGCTATCATCTGGTAAGATATCCCGACAAAAATTATATTAATCGAGTGTAACTATTTAAAAATATTAATGTATGCTGCATAGGTGGAATACACGATCACTAATTCTGCCGTCGCTTCATCTAAACTTGAAATTGAAAATCTACGCAGAGAATAGAATGTACAGTTAAGATTTGACAA
>NW_018450936.1:0-369 GCF_002113885.1 Mizuhopecten yessoensis
AACAGACAAATAAAATGTAAAACAATTAATAATGACATAACAATTTAGTTGTCTTTCAAAAGACATTTATGGTCATGGTGTTGTGATGTCTGTAAGTATGGTGCTATAGTTGTTATACCTAAAAATCTAGTGCTAGAGTTCGTATGTCTATAAGTCTGGTGCTAGAGTTGTTATACCTATACTTCTAGTGCTAGAGTTCGTATGCATATAAGTCTGGTGCTAGAGTTTTTATACCTATAATTCTAGTGCTAGCGTTCGTATGTATATAAGTCTGGTGCTGTAGTTGTTATACTTTCAAGTCTGGTGCTAGAGTTGCTATATCTTTAAGTCTGTTATACAGTTGTGAGTTCTATATGTCTGGTGCTAGAG
>NW_018450937.1:0-168 GCF_002113885.1 Mizuhopecten yessoensis
ATCATTACACATACACCATTACATATATATAATGATAAACTACCAATCACATACATGTATATCATTACACATACACCATTTCATATATATACTGACAAACTACCATTACACATACATGTATATCATTACACATACAACATTACATATATATAATGATAAACTACCATT
>NW_018450937.1:214-369 GCF_002113885.1 Mizuhopecten yessoensis
AAACTACCATTACACATACATGTATATCATTACACATACACCATTACATATATTTAATGATAATCTACCATTTCACATACATGTATATCATTACACATACACCATTACATATATATATAATGATAAACTATCATTACACATACATGTATATCATT
>NW_018450938.1:0-369 GCF_002113885.1 Mizuhopecten yessoensis
AAAAGACCTTTAGAAACCAGATATTTTCATATATTATTGTAAGAGGACGGGGTCTAAACTTTCTGGGTCATCTACTTTTTTTCTTAAAAGGTAGAAATCGCATCGCTATACTCGCCAATGCTTTTTATTCATTGTGGAATTTGTTTTAACTGATTCAACTGTTTTTCTATTGAGAACGAATGAATGATACATAAAAGTGATTCAATAATAAAGCATCATTATACACCAACAATGTGCCCAAGATTGTATCCGAGCGCTCCTCAAATTTGATTTCTTTTTCGGGCAGGGGTTGTGTGTGAGGGTATGTGAGGTTGTGTGTGTGACCCGGTATTTAGACATAACTTCCAAACATTTGGATTTGGACAGCTC
>NW_018450939.1:0-369 GCF_002113885.1 Mizuhopecten yessoensis
GATATCGTGGCGTAACGATTACTTTCGCTCTCTGCACCCTTGGAAAATGTCATGGCAAAATTGAAGGCTCAGTGAGCGCCACCTTGTTGTTGAGACAAGAAGACTAGTTCGATCCAACAGAATCTCACGGTCACGTAACGGTAAAAATTGACAGGCTTTGAAGTCGGGCGTCTCTTCTTTGAATTCTTCAAAGGACAAGTATCAGCCAAGCAATTGGCCTTTTTTACCTGAGACCAATCAAACAGCTATCTGCTTGCCTTCAATTTTGCTATGACATATTGCAGGGGTGCAGAGAACGTAAGTTAGCGTAACCTCTAGAGTATTGAGGATGTACCAAGACATGCATGATATCAAACTTTTGAAATTTGA
>NW_018450940.1:0-369 GCF_002113885.1 Mizuhopecten yessoensis
GTACCAATATTATCTACACATGCTATTAACGGAGATATATGTACAGAATTACAGGTATAAAGTCTGAAAATAGGCAAAATAACAATATCCCCTCCACCCTCTCACTACTGGTTATGAAGCGACATGTCACTACCGGTATCTCAGTACTGGTTATGAAGTGACATGTCGCTACCAATATCTCGGTACTGGTTATAAAGTGACATGTCGCTACCGATATCTCACTGCCAGTTATAAAGTGACATGTCGCTACCGGTATCTCGGTGCTGGTTATGAAGCGACATGTCGCTACTGGTATCTTGGTGCTGGTAATGAAGCGACATGTCACTACCGGTATCTCGATGCTGAATGATAAGGTTTACCCTGATACGT
>NW_018450941.1:0-369 GCF_002113885.1 Mizuhopecten yessoensis
TGTGTGAACGGTGTGTGCACGATGGGCGAACGATAAAAAGCTGGAAGATAATTGCTTGCACACATATGTGCACACGATGGACGGATGTTGTGCGATAACAATCCTGGTTGGTGTTAATTGAGGAATGCCTTAACAATTTATACGGTTTCGTGTTTAAACATATAAACTTGATGTTTACGTATGTTTCTATATTCTAGCAACATCTTCAAACTTATCTTTCTGTCTATACATTCTTATATTTATAATTTGTGTTTTCTGTGTTTTTAAACAAATTTAATTGACACATGTAAAATTACAACACAATCCCGTACATGTACCTGGATGGTAGTTTTCTCCCCGCCTGGGGCACTTACGTAACTCGTCGGGTAA
>NW_018450942.1:0-369 GCF_002113885.1 Mizuhopecten yessoensis
TATCTTTTAATCAGTTCTTGATTATTTGCATCTGAGCATCTGCCATGGCGCTGCGTCTGTCGTCCCTTCGACTTTAACTCTTTCCTTTAAATGACTTATTCTTACTAATCAAGAGGTCAAAAGCCATCCTGTTTAGCTGGAAGCTGCCTGGGATAAAGTCAAAATTTGCGAGAGAGGAAAAAATCGAACTATCTGTGTCCCCCACTTGGCTTACTTGTTCTACGCATGTTGAATTTGACCGGAGTATTATGGTATGGCGTTGTTCGTCCGGCGTATACTAGAGTTTTCGGGAGATTTCCTTCTACATTTTTCATCCAATCTCTTTAAAACTTGGTTGACATTGTAGCCATGATATGTAGTTGTGTTCTC
>NW_018450943.1:0-369 GCF_002113885.1 Mizuhopecten yessoensis
TGAACATTTCTTTTTGGTAAGAACTGTCTTAAAATATGTAAAAAATGACAACTTCAAATAATAATGTTTATGCGACTTTGCTGTCGGTGCGCACTCCGTACTATACCGATAGGGGTACCTGCTATGGGTGCGCATAATGAGCAATTTAATCATTTCAATTGGCCTGACAAAAGAAATTACCGGTTCAAATTATTCCAAACAAGTCAAATCAAATAATGCAGTAACGATTTTTTTATAGATTTATCCACACTTAGGATAAGTGTTGTTTTCAAATTTAAATAGAACTGAAAACAAAAATACTGATACCAAAAGTGACGGCTTAACTAAATCCCTGCTAAATCCAACAGCTCCACAGTCAGGCCTGGCATG
>NW_018450944.1:0-369 GCF_002113885.1 Mizuhopecten yessoensis
TGGCTGCTCCTGCAAGAAATGAAGCCTAGCTGGAGGACCTTCGTCCTTAACCAGAATTTGTGTGTTGTGGTCATTCCAACGTTTGGGACCGGTGAAACTGTATCACTAGAACATTTAACATCATTTTGGTGTAACGGCTACAATACCGTTTAAAAAAAAGTGTTTGCTTTGAATAAAACATTTGAGATTATACTGTCTACACAAACATTACTGACTTTTTATTTATGAAAATAAGCCACATGAATAGCTTTCTGAATATTGTTGTTATACAATGTATGTAATAATTAGAGGTTATTATATGGCTATTTTGATATCATATCCCTAATCAGCCCGAGAGTCCCGATATCAGCCCGAGGGCTGATAAGGGAT
>NW_018450945.1:0-369 GCF_002113885.1 Mizuhopecten yessoensis
AAAATGGAAAATGAATTATCAAATCTTTCCGAGCGTCATTTCCATTTCCGAGCATTAGGTCGACGGTAATTATGTACATGATATGTACCAAAGTACACTGACTTTTAGAAAAACAATTTACTTGCATTGGCGGCTCAGTCAACCATGAAACTGCAATTAGCATTGAGATATGGGTATTTTCAATTTGTATGTAATACATTTACACTAAACACCAACCAACAGGCCTCAGATTAATGAGTCTAGTTGACGAGATGTCCAACGCACTGACCATTTTTTAGCTCACCGTGGCGCGGCGTTCGTCCGTCCGTCCTCGTCCGTCCGTCCTCGTCTGTCCGTCCTCGTCCGTCAACTTTTCCTTTAAACAACTTC
>NW_018450946.1:0-369 GCF_002113885.1 Mizuhopecten yessoensis
AAGATGGCGGATGGCGAACTCCTCGCCTCCGTTACATCTGAAAAATTTCCAAACTTCTCGAAGATAAAGGTGCTGGTAACATAAAATTGATGAAAAAGGAAAAGAATCTTAACGCTGTCTCCGAAAACCGAACTGTTGGATTCAACCTTGGCTAAATTTTATACGGAGGCTCGTTCAAGTTAATGTTAACTATACACATTTTTATTGTTGGGACATATAATAAAACAGTTAGGGGCTACGCCTCGGTCAATATCACTTTTTCAAGTTCATATCACATAATATTCACCAGCACAAAAGCCCATAATTGTAATTTGAAATCTCTTTAATTACATACCAATGTCCTTACGTTGATTCCAATCAAAAAGTATA
>NW_018450947.1:0-369 GCF_002113885.1 Mizuhopecten yessoensis
GGTCTGGACATTGAAATATCCGGAATAGTGGTGGCTGGACATTGCAACAGCCATATTGGTGGTGGCCAGACGGCGGAACAACATGAGAAGTGATGGCCAAATTAACATAGCTCGTCTCTATCAGGTGTACTTTAATACGTTTTAAATTGTGCAAGTTCATCCTCGTACATAGTTTTCCCTATGTTTGGCGCTTGAAATGATATTCAGCTGGACAGTTATGATACGGATTATAAAAACAATACATGTCTTACACAACCCACTTACTGCAGTGTTTGTTACTGTTGTGTAGAAGATACAACCTAACAGAGTTTGTTTCGTTTGCTTTTGTTTATTCCACATAAATCTGTATATAAGATATTTATAGCCGTT
>NW_018450948.1:0-369 GCF_002113885.1 Mizuhopecten yessoensis
TCCCCCTACAATACCTTCTAAACACCTCCCTCTCCCCTACTCCCCATAAAATAACTTCTATACACCTCCCTCTCTCCTTCTCCCCCTGAAATACCTTCTAAACACCTCCCTCCGAAAAATACCTTCACAATGATGCCCTCTCCCCTTTCCTGTCAAATACCTTCACAATGATGCCCTCTCCCTTTTCTCATCAAATACCTTCATAATGATCATATTCCCTCTCCCCTACTCTCCCTCAAATACCTTCTCAATGACTCCCTGTCCCCTACTCTCCCTCAGATACCTTCTCATCTATTCCCTCTCCCATACTGCCCCTCAAATACTTTCTCAGCTTTTCCCTCTCCCCTACTCTCCCTCAAATACCTTCTC
>NW_018450949.1:0-369 GCF_002113885.1 Mizuhopecten yessoensis
TACACTGGAACAGCTATATAACATTATTCATTCGCATGATATATGGGATGACATATCCATGCAACTGTAAGTCAATATGTATCATTACTACTTACCAATGTTACTGACTTTGATAATATAACGATGTACCTGGTAGGTCCCAACACAATAGACAAGTCTGCTTCAGACCAATGTCTGAATGGATTGAATGAAAATATTAGAAATTCGTGTAGTGTTGCTGCTTTTAAACGTAAATACCTACAGGATTCCTTCTTAAAACTTTCGTTTGGTACTTGCTTTATGATATAACAATATACTTTTTAAATAAATATTGCATTTGTGTTTAATATACATGTATGTTAATCTGCAAATGTCTTCCATGTAGCGTAT
>NW_018450950.1:0-369 GCF_002113885.1 Mizuhopecten yessoensis
TTCATCTGAAAGAACAACTAAAAATATGTCATTTTAAAGGGTTATTTTGTCTCTGTGGGGAATATTTTGAGCGTGCAAAGTCTCCCTCCCCCGCGGAAATTTCAAGAAATTGGCAAGTATACTATGACAAGTCAGAAACTACAAACAGTGACGGGGTTTAACATATCTAGTGATACAACGGTGTAACAGGACTGGACTCTGCCTCTGTCCAAGTCCCATTGTCAACTCAGGTTCAATTTGGTTTCCCTCAGGTTCTTCTGTTTAATGCAGTACTCTTAACCCAAACACTTAATCCACGAGAATGCACAATTCCTCCACGTCATTAGCAGAAGACCGCTTAAAAGATTCCCTATTACATAATAATAATAA
>NW_018450951.1:0-369 GCF_002113885.1 Mizuhopecten yessoensis
TTTTTTTAAGAATATGATGGTTGATAATGTTGGTGCACCGCAACACAGTTTTCTCTTATCGAATAAAAAGTCAATTTAGTCTATTGGAGTTGTGTTTTCATTGTAATTTTATAAAATTGATATCCCCACTGATCACGATCAGGACTATTTAGATGTTAGCGGATCCATGTCTACCGGTGGGGACAAGGAACATGCAATATCTGTTATCAATGAAGTGTCTGTGGTTAAGTGGTTCGGGTTATGTTATTATGCATTGACTTTTAAGAGTGCCTAATTATAATTCACCATGCGCTCCAATATGTCTTTGGTTATGTAAATGTAATGGCCAACATAAATTGGAACAAAATACGCCTTCTGTTAATAAAAAAA
>NW_018450952.1:0-369 GCF_002113885.1 Mizuhopecten yessoensis
TTTGTCATCTCCCGTTAACTTAAGAGGCACTAATGTGGGACCACCAGCAGGCCTTCAGCATTTTTTAGATTTAACTGTAAATAATTAATAGTACTTAAGATCAATATCAGTATTTTTGTTTTGACTTATTGATTCGTGATAACAGTTAAAAATAGTAGTACTCAAAAATCTGACTTTACATTCTGATGTCATTTGACCGACATTTTACCTTAATGAAAAGTCTATTTGAGGCCCCATCCAGAATCGGAATCAGAATCAGAAACTCGGTAGATATGTTCTAGACATTGTAAACACTAAAAGTTGTAGTTGTCAACATGTTGTCAACATATATATCATCTCGGTACATTCCACAGAAGAGGCGACTTATGC
>NW_018450953.1:0-369 GCF_002113885.1 Mizuhopecten yessoensis
GTTAACTAAAATAAATGTTTCCTGGTATTTTGTGTCATAGAAACTATTGGAATACTTAATGTGTAGGTAATGGTTTGTAATGTATAGCTTATAGGAGGCAGGAGCGGATTATTGGCCTAGATCCAAATTTGAATTTTAAGCTGGTGTTTTTAGAAAGTAGTTTACACACAGATATACCACATTTTACCGACAATAAGCCCCCTCTGGCAAATAAACCCCCTCCCCACTTTGGTAAATGTCATGTAACACCTTTCAAATTTTACAATACTGATAAAAACAAAAACCCAATTATAAAATGACAATTGGTTAATTAGACAACAGGTACGGTTCAATTGTAACAACAAACTTGTGATCACTGATTAGACACTC
>NW_018450954.1:0-369 GCF_002113885.1 Mizuhopecten yessoensis
GCCAGACCTTCCTCCTGAATCAGAATGTTTCTGCTATATCTATAACTTCACATGCAATAGGATGATACTTTTTCTTTCAGACACATTTGCATCAGCAACATGATTATTTTTATGAAATTTATTTACACTAAAACATTGATGTAGACGGCTCCGTACTACAGGGTGATATCGAAATGTGTAATATGACCATCCTACACATTATAGTTTCCTTCACGCAATGATATATACACTGCTTTTATCAGGATACGTCATGATCTGACTTATTGATAACTAATGCTAATTTTCTGTTAGAACGATAGCTGTTGAACCTTTATTCAGAATGGTGGTAAGAGGTATGAAACCTAATGTTTTATTGTCATTATTCGGCAT
>NW_018450955.1:0-369 GCF_002113885.1 Mizuhopecten yessoensis
TTTACACAATGGATTGATAAACTAGTGTTTCTTTTTAACTTTAGTAAAACTCTTTGTTTCGTAACGCGGCAATCAAAAACATGATCAAAGCAGAATAGAAATTATCGATTTTTTGTATTTTTCCTTTTGTTACGAATTTGAAAATAATGAATTTTAAATGCCAGGAAAGAAGCTAGAAAATTCATTGACAGAACTAGATTTGCAAAAACAGGCCAGCTGTTTTTTCGTTATTTCCTTATTTTTGTATAATTTTATACACAGTCTGTTATGAAAATGGTCACACATTTTCATATGTTTCAGACAACAGTAACATTGAGACGTAGAATAGTGCATTTGCACTTAGGAGTAGATAATTCGTTCAGAAAGCCG
>NW_018450956.1:0-369 GCF_002113885.1 Mizuhopecten yessoensis
CACATTTGTTATAATGGTCAGCATTTAAAATAATCATATAATTTAAAGTGGTATTTTTGGTAAGAAATTAAAATCAGAATATATCTATAATATACTGTCATGAATCAATGTGGAAAGTAAACACAAAAATCAACATAGAACGAAAACATTATACAAAGATCTAGAGAGTATATCAAGTACATATTGTATCTATACATTGATTGCCCTAAAAAATAACCTAGGATGTGCAAAAAATGCCCTTTAAACAAGAGGCCCAGAGGGGCTGTTTTGCTCAACTCTTTCTTTTGTTACATGAATCTGACATATAGGTAACTTCAGACCAAATTTGGTAACGAGAATTCAAGACATTTGAACTGTAACAGTTTAAAA
>NW_018450957.1:0-369 GCF_002113885.1 Mizuhopecten yessoensis
TGTGACAGGTATTACACGTGTATTGTGACAGGTATTACACGTGTACTGTGACAGCTATTACACGTGTATTTTGACATGTATTACACGTGTATTGTGGCAGATATTACACATGTATTGTGACAGGTATTACGCATGTATTGTGACAGGTATTACACGTGTATTGTGACCGGTATTACATTTGTATTGTGACTGGTATTACACGTGTATTGTGACAGGTATCACACATATACTGTGGCAGATATTACACATGTATTGAGATAGGTATTACACGTGTATTGAGACAGGTATTACACGTGTATTGTGACAGGTATTACACATGTATTTTGACAGGTATTACACGTGTATTGTGACAGGTATTACACGTGTATT
>NW_018450958.1:0-369 GCF_002113885.1 Mizuhopecten yessoensis
ACATCAATATTGAACAAATTGGCTGCACATTATATCATATTGTCTTGTAAAGATCGAGATAAATAGTGTAAATAGTCATATATTAATGCCCATGCAAAAATGTTATAAATTACTAAGTTACATATGGAACCTAGTTTTTCGTCACCCACTACATAATCGTAAGTGGCGACATATCTGGGAACCAAACCAAACCGAAACTCCCTGCTGAATTTGTTTTGTACCCTACCGACTTTCTTTTTGTTTCTTTGCTTAGCAATGGTTCTCATTTGTAAATCATACGAAAGTCCTTCAAATAATAGTTACGATTACCTGCTTTATGTTTGGCAGTTGTCAGTATGATGGGTGCCTTCTCGTGGTATTTTAGTGAGT
>NW_018450959.1:0-369 GCF_002113885.1 Mizuhopecten yessoensis
CCTTGTTGCAACTTGTGCGATAGCTGTTAAATATAGCTATGGTATAGGAATTATTGTCAGTAAAGGAAAATGTATATTGCAGCTGACCATAGAGTGAGTAACATGTTTTGTAGGTTTAAGTATGTAGCGGAGATATTCATTCTAGTCTTAGTATCAAAGTAAACTATTATTGAGTATTGAAAACAGCATGTATGCATCTCCACATGTACAATGAATGTTTACAAACATATACAGTGATTCTTGTTTTGTTAACTTTCATGACTATATTGTCGTGTAAGATCATATATCAACAAATTATAATATTCAAGGGAAAATGATACACTAACACTAATAGATATGAGATATAAATGAATGGTATTTTACCCTGAT
>NW_018450960.1:0-369 GCF_002113885.1 Mizuhopecten yessoensis
TGGGTTGTAACCAGTCTTCTTAATGAAGTTGGAAACTTCCTTAACAATTTCCTTGAAACGAGCTTCGGACCACTTAGCGGTATCCATCTTGTTGACAGCAACAATAAGTTGTTTGACACCAAGAGTGTAGGCAAGAAGAGCGTGTTCACGAGTTTGACCATCCTTGGAAATACCAGCTTCGAATTCACCAGTACCAGCAGCAATAATAAGAATAGCACAATCGGCTTGGGAAGTACCAGTAATCATGTTCTTGATGAAGTCACGGTGACCTGGGGCATCAATAACGGTAACGTAGTACTTTGGAGTTTCGAACTTCCAGAGGGCAATATCAATAGTAATACCTCTTTCACGTTCAGCCTTAAGTTTATC
>NW_018450961.1:0-369 GCF_002113885.1 Mizuhopecten yessoensis
GACGGTAACAATTAAAACGAAACCTTGGAAAATGAGCAATGGTTACTTAGAATATGGCGAAAAAATTGCACACCTGTCTGGACAGGAGAACAAACGTTTGACTAACACGGGTGCTAATTAAGTAATATCTAGCAACAAAATATGTTAGCTAATAATCAGCCTGTTTACGTTGTGTTCCTGCAAATTGATACCTTACGCGGTCGCCTGATAAAACAGCGTCACCTTGTGTTATAGACATTTATATAAATATCCAAGTATCGACACAGAAGAACATTCGAAGCAAGCGTCGAGAATGTGTCATCCTGTCTGGTACTGACTAGCTGATACTGAACTAGCGAATGGCCTCAAAATGAGAGACTGGGAATCACG
>NW_018450962.1:0-369 GCF_002113885.1 Mizuhopecten yessoensis
CACCATCAGGGTCTAATCGAAATAAACGACACTAAAACAAGTGCAGCTATAAGGTTATAAAACACCCACAAGGACAAACAAAGTCAATCCGGACTAAAACATGAACACTAGATATGAAACACTGCATTATGCATGTGTGTTTAATCTGTTAGATTCATAACAATATGAATTGCTGACAAATTGGTTTAGCGCTGATTCTGGTAACACTTACAAATCCATAAAATTGGGTCCGTTGTAAATCTACACGTAATTCCGAGCAGGGACGCTAACGACTTTGTAAGCTCCGACTGTGTATCCTGAGATCACCAAGGACTGACCGAACACTCAATATGAATCCGTATTTCATGCCGATATATACGGTTTCGTTTC
>NW_018450963.1:0-369 GCF_002113885.1 Mizuhopecten yessoensis
CCAAGCTGTTGTTCGTATCATGGCGAGGAAAGGTTTCCCCAACATTGTCGCGTACATCGATGATTTTTTCATCTGCGAGCCCAGCGCACAGCGGTGCGCCCTTACCTTGGCAACCTTGGTTAGGTTACTCAGGAAATTGGGCTTCCTGATCAATTGGAACAAGGTTATTGTACCTCTCAGACCTTGACATTTTTAGGCGTAGAAATTGATTCCAGTTGCATGCATCTGAGACTTCCTTCTGATAAACTGGAACTTCTCAAAGCGGAACTTTTTAAGTTCAATCAGCGTTCGCGTGCGTCAAAAAAGCAGCTCCAATCGATTATTGGATTGCTCAACTGGTGTTCGTCTGTGGTCTATGGCGGGAGAGCG
>NW_018450964.1:0-369 GCF_002113885.1 Mizuhopecten yessoensis
CATTGGTCAGTTGAACATATAAGGTTATGTGTCTGGTGCAGGATGCTGCATTGCTGGACAGAAACCCTAAACATTTGATGTTATCTCATATTGGTCTTCACAAACGCCCACACTGCGGACGTGCGTGGGAAAATCATATAGTTACAGAATGTGTTGTGACTAAAACTCTTACTACCATCAGAAACTTACATTTAAACAGAAATGTTAAGCACATTAGGATTAACATTTACATTTACTTGGCACATTGCATTGCGTTCAATAAAACATTAGCAATTTATTGGATGTGTGATACCTTTTATTTTGAAGTAATTACTCTTAAATCTTGTATTACACTATTCAATATGTATTTGCAATCACAAGCACATGTCT
>NW_018450965.1:0-369 GCF_002113885.1 Mizuhopecten yessoensis
AATGTTATTCTATAGCAATGAAAGAGTGTTACGAAGAAATCATATATAAAAAACATCCAGAGAATAGTGTTGACAAAATCGGATTTGGTACTTAATATCAATGGAAAAAGATTATGACATGAACTAAATAATAATTAACATGGAACCACTTACAGGTAGAATCGGTCTAAGCGTTCCAGAAGGGTAAGCGTCTTCCGCTTCATCAACAATCCCGTGATGCAAATCTAGATCAAAACCAAGTAATGTCACTTCCTTATAAGAGGGGCCCTGTTTTGTGGCAACTGAACCACCACAACGAATATTAAGGTGTTTATAAAAATACATTGATATCCACTCATCTAGTTTGAAAGGGTTTTATTGAGCAGGAAA
>NW_018450966.1:0-369 GCF_002113885.1 Mizuhopecten yessoensis
GAGATCCGAGGGAGACATGTAAATTTTAGTCAAAATGAGGGAGTTTCCCTCCGAATGTGGGAGAGTAAATGGCAGCACTGCATATGGATAGTAACCGGTGATTTTTTTTAAAAATAAAAAATCTTATTATTATCATTTCAAATGTCATAACTAATACTAATTTCATTGTAAGCTTTTTTATTTTTGAAAATGTATCATTGACATGAGCAGAAAATAATAATTGTATACATTACATGCACATGTATTTTAAAAAACCCACTTAGTTTCAGGTTGGTATAAAATCATTTGAAAGCAATTAACTGGTTTCACCACAGTCATTAACTATTGACTGCTTTGAAGTTGTGTTTCCTGTTTTCTTAGTGTTTGTAC
>NW_018450967.1:0-369 GCF_002113885.1 Mizuhopecten yessoensis
GCGGTTAAAACAGGGACTAGCAGCGATGATCACAGGGATTAGCAGCGATAATTAAAGGGATTGTTAGCGGTTATTACAGAGATTGGCAGCGATTATTGCAAGGATTGCCAGTGATCATTACAGGGATTACCAGCGATTATTATAGGGATTGGCAGCGATTATTACAGGGATTGGCAGCGATCATAACAGGGATTGACAGCGATCATAACAGGGATTAGAATCGGTTATAACAGGGATTAATATCGGTTATAACAGGGATTAGTAGCGATTATTACAAGGATTAGTATCGGTTATTACAGGGACTAGTATCGATGATTGCAAAGATTAGCAGCGATTATTAAAGGGGTTGGCAGCTATTAGTAAAGGGAT
>NW_018450968.1:0-369 GCF_002113885.1 Mizuhopecten yessoensis
TTAAGTGGTTGTGTAGTTCAGTGGTTGTGTAGTTCAGTGGTTGTGCAGTTCAGTGGTTGTGTAGTTCAGTAGTTGTGTAGTTCAGTGGTTGTGTGGTTCTTTGCTGACGTGGTGTATTGGTTGTGTGGTCTAATGTTCGCGTGGTTTTTAGATCGTGTAGTTCAATGGTTGAGGGGTTCATATATGGTGTAGTTTGGTTTCTTGGTTAGGTTGTTCATTGGCTGTGTGGTTAAATAGTTGCTTGGTTCATTGCTTAGATTGTTCATTGGCTTTGTTGTTCAATAGTTGCTTGGTTCATTGCCTAGATTGTTCATTGGCTGTGTAGTTCAATAGTTGTTTGGTTCATTGGCTGTGTGGTTCAATAGTTGC
>NW_018450969.1:0-369 GCF_002113885.1 Mizuhopecten yessoensis
TCACTATTTAGCTTAGGAAGTTACCGAGTATACCTGTAAGAATATGCAGTAATGTTAATAAGTATTGCTCTACTGTTATACCTCGATATACTGTCGTCTCTTCACTTACTACCTCACTTTACCGCCGCTATAATCCAAAGTCGCTTTTTAACGATCCCTTTATATGTCTCACTCAATGTTCACCAAACCAATTTACATCATCATAATAGCTGTAGGCAAATGATTTCAATATAACGAGGTTTTAATGCATATATATATGTATAGGGTAATGTGGAAAACAACAAAGTTGGTCTAATGAAAGACAATGTAGTTAATCTTTTTCAGAATAAGTTTGTAAATAGCATATGAAAACAGTTTTTACAGTAAAGC
>NW_018450970.1:0-369 GCF_002113885.1 Mizuhopecten yessoensis
CTTGTTTACTCCAATGTCTAGAAACCCATACATGAATGTAACAGATAACAGATCAATAGAATCTACAAACCATGTGTACTGAGGACAGAGCAGTCTCAACCCGAGAATGATTTTTAAATTAAGCACGAGGATTTTTTTTAAATTATGCAGGTGGATCTCTCTCTGTCTATCAGTATCCTGGGTACGCTGCACAAAGTGATGACACAGTTGTGATGTTTTTAGAATAATAATCCGTGTGATCTGTCTTTCTTTAGGTAGGTCATTTTTTTCTTTCAAATAGAATAGGAATACCTCTGTGTAGAAGAATATAAGACTCTTACATGTACAGAGGTGTATGATAGGGAAATTCCACCCGAGGGTTTATTAAAT
>NW_018450971.1:0-369 GCF_002113885.1 Mizuhopecten yessoensis
AAACCCTGGCTAACACCTTTGTGAGAAACAAAACCCACCTCCACGCGCCAATGTATGTGACGTCACCAATTTGCGTTCTTTCAATTGAATGACCTCACCCTGGCTTACACCTTGGCTTGGGGGAAAACAAATACGCTTAGGACGGAACCCTGGCTAACACTTTTGTGAAAAAATTATAATTTCATGTGACGTCACTAGCGTTCTTTTGAAAGCTCATTCCGAATCTGAAAGTCGACAGTGAAGGACACACATTGTAAGAATTTGATATAGAACCAGCGTTCATTAACATATTCTATCAGTTTGATACAGAATCACAGCGCATCCACATATTATTAACAGTTTGATAAAGAATCATCACAGCTCATTTAC
>NW_018450972.1:0-369 GCF_002113885.1 Mizuhopecten yessoensis
GGGGGCTGTCACCTTATATATCAGAGTTTAAAATAAAAATAAGTCAAAAATTAAAGCTGCATCGTAACTTTTACCCTGAAAAATACCGAGCTATTGCAATATACAAATTGATTGCTCGATTCTCTGATTGCAAAGTCATAAGTTTACATAAAAACATAACTAATACTCTGTTACTTTTTCCGAATGATCATCCAGTTAAAGTAATAGGCTCTAGAGACAATAAGATTATATAAGGAAGTGTACACGAGAATGCATTTTCTGACGTCCGTTTTTTTAAATTATGGTTTAGATGCATCTTTTATAGTATATAAAATAATATAAGACTACGATATTTATCAAATAATAATAAAAAACTGAAAGAAAAGCAAA
>NW_018450973.1:0-369 GCF_002113885.1 Mizuhopecten yessoensis
GTACTAAAATGATATATGCGTATATAGAGGCTGGATCGTCAGTGTCCATATATTCTGCCATCAACTCACATCTAATACGCTAGAGTTTCTTGTCATATTTGTTTTATTTGTTATTTACTGATCTCATACGAAACGATTGTAAAGATCTTTCACGATTTCATAAATTTTCATATTTTCATAATTGCACAAAACATAACAAAAACAGCGGAATATGAATCCCCCAGACATTCGAGATATCGAATCGTCAATGACCATATACTGTGATTAATCAACATGTTATACGTCTGCTTTTCTGGGCAATCTGTAATATTTGATATACACTGATTTCATAGGAAATGAGTGTTAAGGTTTTTATTTAGCCAGAATGAA
>NW_018450974.1:0-369 GCF_002113885.1 Mizuhopecten yessoensis
ACAGAACGATGGGAAAGACAACAACTGTTTCTAGAGGAGAGGCATTCAGACAAAATCAAGTATAACAACTGAAAAGATGTTCAGAAATAAAATGGGGTGAAGGGATAAAAACAACGACAAACAAAAACAAAACAAAAACAAAAATCATTTCCGCGATGTCAATAGAGGTTATCACAAGAATGAGTGTTTATTCTATATTTATTTTACTAACCGACTTTCAGTGTTGTGACTCCATCTCCGAGCTTGCTGACCATTCCACTTCCTTCGTGTCCAAGTATCATAGGTTTCTTCACCACAAAGTCACCGATAAAGCCGTCTTGCCAGAAGTGGACATCTGACCCACAGATTCCGACCTGCTGCATACATAAC
>NW_018450975.1:0-369 GCF_002113885.1 Mizuhopecten yessoensis
GTTTCTTTTTCGGGGTGGGTTCGATGCCCATCTTCTTCAAGTATTTGTTGATGATATCAACTAGATTCTTGTCGACAGGTTCCACAACTTCAATCAGCTTATCGTATTTTCCAATATCGATTTTTCCTTTGGCCATCATTTTACTACAGGCGATAAACATATCGGTGATATCCGCCAGTACAGCTCCACCAAAACCCAGTTTATATTTCATATTATTTTTGAATGAAGCCCATTCATCGCCCGTGCGGCTGCTAAGTTCCTCGCTTAGTTCTTGGACCATATCGGCGTGTAATTTCCGTTTTTTATCATCTGTCACTGTCCTAAAAAACAATATTCATCATATGGTAGAATGTGAACATAAACAAAAAT
>NW_018450976.1:0-369 GCF_002113885.1 Mizuhopecten yessoensis
TCCACTCAGTTGTATCGTTTGGATCTAAAAATACAGTCAAAGTGCGAAATACCTCACGTTACTGCTCAAACTGCTAGGATAGAAATGGCCGTGTTAAGGGTCGTGTACTGGGTGGTCAGAGAAAACTATTTTTTGTAACCTAGACTTCTCGGCCTACAAAAGAAAAATCGCTAGATTGATAAATGACTTCAATTGTTATATATATATATATTAAAACATGTTCATGTACAGTGGCTGGAAACTGACATGAAACAAACGTATTCTCTGTGTTATCCCGTCTGAACTCATTAATTCTATTGAAAAAAATTGAATAGCGGCAGGAACTTGCTATAAATAGATGTATTACTGATATTGAAAATGGGGAAATGG
>NW_018450977.1:0-369 GCF_002113885.1 Mizuhopecten yessoensis
TGTTGGTATAAATTTAACATGTGCCTTATATTGACCGCTGGTACCAATGATTGAAATAAACAATATAATAACATCATGTCAGTGCTCTCCGTATTGTTGTTTATGTACATTTATATATAAGAAAATATCTAACTCGTATTAATTATTAACCAAACACATTGGTTTTTTATGATTGCTTTTAAAAACAGAATCAAAGTTTTATATCTTTCAAGCCTACCAGGAAAGCGTTTGATACAGTCTGACAACAATGCTACGTGTATGAAGACGAAACTTTGCTATCAGAGGAAAAATAATGTTAGAAAAGACTATCACAAGGATAATAACTTCAGCTTCCAGTCAAATCTGGAATCCAACAAAGTGGAACAAATC
>NW_018450978.1:0-369 GCF_002113885.1 Mizuhopecten yessoensis
CAGTTTCCTCATTATTATATTGAACTGAAGCAAGACAGCTAATGTTACAATTGTCTGCATCACAAGGAAACATTATCATATCTACCATTTGATACTGAATATATACCGAAAATTATAATGTTTAAATTATGCTTCAGTACAATCAAGTGACCATTGTACTGACTAAAAAAAGCGTCCTAGATCCCATAACAGGGAAACAATACAGTTTTCCCCTTGTTTTATCTCCAATCTTGACATAACATTTTAATTAATCCTGCTGAAAGCAATGTCAGAATTTCAAAACAGTTTGTTATGTATTTAAAAAAAGACATCATTCCATCGAAGATGAAACGTCCTGTTGCATTTTATTTAAAAATTAATATCAATACA
>NW_018450979.1:0-369 GCF_002113885.1 Mizuhopecten yessoensis
GGTGCTATTTTTTTGTCAAATATACTAATGCAACAAATACCTAATCATTCGCTGTTTATGACAACATATTTACAAATATGCAATTATAACATTTACTGTATATAAACATTAATGCAACTTAACATTTCAAGCAAAAAAAAGTGGGGTGGTTCTATGTCCAATTTATGAATCACATATTACGTCTTAAAACTATATTTATGTCCTTTTATAGGAAAAAAACATTTTTGGAACGATTGTGGTAACTTTAAAGGCCGAGTAAATGAATAATGTTATTAGTTGTTTCTAACACCAGTATTGTTTCTACAATAAGGCAGAAAAACAACAATAATCTGACCAAACACATATTGTTGTAGTCATAGAAGGCGCATG
>NW_018450980.1:0-369 GCF_002113885.1 Mizuhopecten yessoensis
CTTTATTCACCTAATATAAGAATGGGTTCTGTCTCCAGGCTGGAACATACAAAAAGTCCTTACAAATCGTAGTTGCTATTCCATGATTAACATTCAGCATCTAGGGCAAACCGGTGCATCCGTTGTCAGTCTAATGTGACCGGGCGTAATGCTGTGCTGGGTACCCTCGGCATGGAATTTCAGTGGGATAGCCCTTTAAAGTCGGCATCAGATGCGCATTTTCAGAGGGAGGCAAACACAACAACATACTCTACCTACGTCTCACACACAAGTACGTATACACAACACATTGAGGCACGTCATTAAATATATATATATATATATTTTTTTTATAATTGTTTATTTTTCGAAGATTTTACATAAATATGG
>NW_018450981.1:0-369 GCF_002113885.1 Mizuhopecten yessoensis
AGGCAGGGTTGTCACCAGTAGGCAGGGTTGTTACCAGTAAGCAGGATTAAACAAGGTAGAATGTTAAATATAGTAAATTATACAATGTCATGTAACAGAATATAAAAATACATATTAATAATATATAGCAAAAAGATGTATTCATACGTTGTAACAAAATGTAATAATACGTAGTGAAATTTTTTAATGATACGTAGTTCCAAAATGAAAAGTAACGTAGTAGCGTGATGTATACATAGTAACAAAATGTAATAAAACGTAGCTACAAATTGTGACACGTAATAACATATTGTTATAATACGTAGTAACAGATTGTTATAATGAATAGTAACAGATTGTTATAATACATAGTAACATATTGTTATAATA
>NW_018450982.1:0-369 GCF_002113885.1 Mizuhopecten yessoensis
TTTTTTATCCCTTCATCAATCAATGGAATTACTCAGACTATCATTAGCATGTCCACCTCACCAAAGAAGATTCAGCAAATTTAACTTGTCATTATGATACTCTGCAACTGAACAATTCAAAATGAATAAACATACGTTTGAATATGATACGATGTAAAAATAAAGTAGAAAATACATTGCGTATATGGGCATTACTTCAAAAGAAAGTACGAAATAATGTAAATGTGAAAATTGTATTTCCCTATCCTCCAGAGAAAGATTCTTAAGTTGCCAAACACTCAGCAGGTCTTATGTTTTACAACTTAATAACCTTCCCCCTCGGGTAGATATTCCCCTATCTTAACCAAAGGGAATATTCTGTTAATCTCA
>NW_018450983.1:0-369 GCF_002113885.1 Mizuhopecten yessoensis
GACACTTGCAACTATGGTTAGCGCATTCCATTTTTGTGACTTTCAATCCCCACACTGGCACTTGCTGCTGGATTCTGGCAAACACAGAGCTATCCCCATCAGCAATTAGGCGCAAATAACGCAGACCCTGTGTTGATTCCGCCTTCTGAAAGCCCTCAACTATAATGTCTGCTTCCATTGCTTGACTAGTGTCCATCCAATTCCGGAAGCACAGGTGTGGTCTGGGTTCACAATGCCTGGATTCAGCTGTTGAGCGGACATAACAGTGTTTGCTTCTAACCCCTATGTGAAGCAATTTCCCCGTGTCTGCTCCAAAAATAACAGCTACACCACCTAATGCATTATATGTATGCTTGTGAGAACGCTTTG
>NW_018450984.1:0-369 GCF_002113885.1 Mizuhopecten yessoensis
CGCCCTTGAAGAAGGCCAGGAGGCCGAAATATTGGGACTTTGAGTGACATTGGTTCTACATTGTATCCTTTTCCCCTTTGGAAATCAGCTGTTGTTTATTAAGGCTTCTATCATGGATTTTCTGCAGTGTACTGACCGGTGCGTTTACGTTGTCGAGGTGGGTAGTTGGCTGTTTCCACTGTGCTAACCAGCTCAGATAGATACTTGTAATATACATCACTCTGTAAGTAAGCCTTAAAGTATGCCTGAAATACACAAAATTTACATCAGAGACAAATTTTCAGAAAAATTGCAAACATTGCTATAATAGTCTTAACTAGAAGTGTTTTCAAGGAACACATTATCATGATGATGAATGGCTTGGCCAGG
>NW_018450985.1:0-369 GCF_002113885.1 Mizuhopecten yessoensis
TTTTGTGTTGAAAAATACAAATGGCCCAAAGACAATTTTGAGAATTGGTTCCTATATTTTTGCAAGTCGGTTTTCTGATTAGAAAAGTTCATTGCTTAGTTGAGGTGCAGTCTCGAAAATAATTTCCTATACGATTTAAAGTTTGTTTTGATTAACAATTCGGAAAGGACTTTTTCAGAGACTGAAACCATTTTCCGAACCAGTAGACTGATATTATCATAACTATATCAAAACTACAGTTTTTTTTGTGTCAGCTGTTTTGATTAACAATTCGGGAAGCCCTTTTTTTCAGGGACTGAAACCCTTTTCCTGAGCAGTATACTGTATCAAAACTACATTTATTTGTGTCATAGGAAAATTAATGACTTC
>NW_018450986.1:0-369 GCF_002113885.1 Mizuhopecten yessoensis
TTCCGTCGCTGTGTATACATAATCGTAGAATTGTTACGTGGCTCTGATAATTCCTTCTTGTGTTTTTTTGTATCTTTCCCTCGGTATCTTTAATTTGTGTAATACATTTTCTAATTTATCTAGATTTTTCTAGGCCAATACAATATTTCGTGTTTTTCCCACCTACTCCTGGATATAATCTGTGCCCCTGACGCCTTTTTATCCTGGTATGATTCTATATCATTTTCTATATCTCGAATTTCAGTTACGTCTTCAACTGATGGGCTATCAGTATTATCTATTTTAATGTTCATGTTTTGCAGTTTCTTTTCTATTTCGTTAATCCTTTGTTTTGTGTTTTTTTTAACAATAATTTACAAAATGATATTT
>NW_018450987.1:0-369 GCF_002113885.1 Mizuhopecten yessoensis
GACAAGGTGATATAACTTCAAGTGACAGGTGTTGTAACTACAAGTAACAGGTGACGTAATTACAAGTTACAGGTGACGTAACTACAAGTAACAAGTGACGTAACTACAAGTTACAGGTGATGTAACTACAAGTGACAGGTGACGTAACTACAAGTTTCACGGTGACGTAACTTCAAGTAACAGGTGACGTAAATACAAGTTACAGGTGATGTAACTACAAGTGACAGGTGATGTATCTACAAATTACAGGTGACGTAACTACAAGTAACAGGTGACGTAACTACACGTTTCACGGTGACGTATCTACAAGTTACAGGTGACGTTATCACAAGTTACAGGTGACGCAACAACGAGTTACACGGTGTTTTG
>NW_018450988.1:0-369 GCF_002113885.1 Mizuhopecten yessoensis
TTCGTTGAAATGGAATAAACAGGATGTCGATATTTGATCCAGAAGGGGAGTGGTTTGCCGTTGAGAATAAGCCTTGATGTCATTCTAATTAACCCCTGTATTTCATTCAAAAGAATGTTTGAATTAAACAAGTCATATAGACATCATTATAGCACAGATCTATAGGTGAAAAGAAAAGTTACTATGGGTTATGTGGTGTATATATATATGAACTTTACTTATTTTACAACAATAATGAAACAAGTTATTTCAATTGATATTAATCATTCTTGTTGGCCCTGATGCTTGCGCGCTTAGTGTCTAAATGTAGGAAGAAACTGGAGTATCCGGATATGTGGTCGGCCAGGTGGCCCCATACCTTTTCAAGTG
>NW_018450989.1:0-369 GCF_002113885.1 Mizuhopecten yessoensis
AAAAAAACATAACAATTTGACGATTTAAATTCATACAATAACAGTTCAACAAAATAGTTGTTCCTAATAAGATATAAAGAAAATTGAAATAAAACATAAGAACAACAGTGCATCACGCGTGTGTTATTTCAATCGTAGCTTCGATACAACTACACACAGTAGTCAAGAAAAACATGATACCGTGTTGTGTTTATGGTTGTTTGTTTGTGGCGCAACGATCGTCATACACAACTACATGTGTTGTCGCTACTTAACATTTCGTATATTTCGTATCGACAAAAAGATATAATAACTAATCAAGCACTCATTCATACAAACTAAATGGTCCCCACTTCATCATTTCATTCAGGACTATATGCCACACAGTAT
>NW_018450990.1:0-369 GCF_002113885.1 Mizuhopecten yessoensis
TATAGCTCAATACAGCTATAATTTATAGGTGGATATAGCTATATAAGTCTTTATAGCTATATAGCTCAATCGGCAGACTGTACTGGGCCTAATGAATTGGGTTTGAATGAGACAAAAGACTAATATATATATTTGGATATCTGTGTACATAGTGAAGAAAAAAGTTTGATTTTCAAGAGTTTATTGTTTTGACATTAATTATTGATAATTAATAATAAAGATATCTGAATGCAGGTCATAGATTTAATCACAATAGGCAAAAGAGCAGGTAGTTTTATTGTAGTTTATTATTACAATAGGATAAATAATGTATGCAGGCAGACACTGCCTCTATATCCATATCTTAATATATTTTAAACGTATTTAGAA
>NW_018450991.1:0-369 GCF_002113885.1 Mizuhopecten yessoensis
GCTGAATGAATATGGGGCGGAGTCAATTATATACCAATTAAGGCTAGCTTATTCATTTTCTGCGACCGATGTGGGATTATTTGAACGAGGCAGATTTTTCAGCTGGTGTCTGACGTTATACAGCAAGGGGATACAGTTGAAACACCAAGTGGACACATTTTCAGGGATAGTTTGGTGATGTTTTAAAAACAGAAAGTGATCACATTAGTTTGACACAGTTGGAAACTTTAATTCGGACACAGTCTTTATCGGCATTAACTAGAACCTTGACAGGTCAGTAAGGGCCCTGTCTTGTGGCAGTATATCTCCTATAATCATCAAGATCAATCTGCCCATATAGCTGAGCTTGACGTTTGATATGTGGACTTC
>NW_018450992.1:0-369 GCF_002113885.1 Mizuhopecten yessoensis
TTCATCAGATATATATTCCCTAGCAGTTACTATGATATACATATTATCTAGTAGTTATTGTTATATGAATATTGTCTGTAGTTACTGTTTATCAGATAGATATTCCCTTACAGAAACTATGATATAAATATTATCTAGAAATTATTGTTACATGAATATTGTCTGTAGTTACTATTTATCAGATAAATATTCTCTTGCAGTTACTATAATGTAAATATATTTGTAGTTACTATTACATAAACATTTTCTTGCAGTTACTATGCTACAAAATGTTTGTAGTTACTAGTATATAGGAACTTTCTTGTAGTTATTGTTATTCGAACGACAACTTTTTGCAACGAAAACAATTAACTCTGAATAGATGTGTTA
>NW_018450993.1:0-369 GCF_002113885.1 Mizuhopecten yessoensis
AAATGTGATAACAACAAAAAAGACAGCGTTGTGACAAAATATGTCTTGGAAGGCAGACTCGAGAAGTAATAACTTCAACAGAGAAAAAAATAATCTGGAGGATATTACAGTTTTGTAGATATCTGACATCAATAATTTATTCTGAAGGATGTCACAGTTTTGTAGATATCTAACATCATTGATTGTATTTTGAAGGATGTCACAGTTTTATAGATATTTGATATCAATGAATGTACTCTGAAGGATGTCACAGTTTTGTAGATATCTGATATCAATTAATGTATTTTGAAAGATGTCACAGTTTTGTAGATATCTGTTATCAAGTAATGTATTTTGAAAGATGTCACAGTTTTGTAGATATCTGGTATC
>NW_018450994.1:0-369 GCF_002113885.1 Mizuhopecten yessoensis
TCGACGAAACATGATATTGATTACTCATGTTTGTATTGTTCAGTACATGTAAGGAAGTCAAGTATACTCTTATCAATACTGTGACCAATGGCATTGCGCAATAGAATCTCGGAAAGTTTGAGATTCTTATTCTTAAGATAAATATGTGTTGCGGCAACCGGAACGCGTCAGGCTTTCTCCTCGTGGACGGCTGAGAGATGTGTTGTTCGAGAGGAAACACTATAGGAACTGTGCTTGGAAGGACCCGAGCTCAGCTTAGAGCGTTCCCTTCTTAGGGCAGACATTTTCTTCCCCAGCAGGTTGGACTCCTGTCTCTTAAGGGGTAACAGGAACGCGGGGAAATGGAGCTCGCGCAGCCTACGTTTCCTC
>NW_018450995.1:0-369 GCF_002113885.1 Mizuhopecten yessoensis
CAAATAGGTACCAGTCACATAATCAAACAAACATACAAATAGGTATTAGTTCAACGTCATGATCAAAATAATAGGCTAAACTTTGAAATATCAAATGAACTCAAATGATTTGCATCATTTTTATTTTTTGGCAGTTTTCAGACAGGTCATTACACATCAAAACAAATCAGCTTCATTTCATCGTTTGGTATCAACAAATGTGAGGCATTTAATTTTTCTTTTAGTCCTTTAATTCATCCTTTATCAACATCATTCACTCTGTAGACATCCTTCAGACTATCAAGTCCAAAAGATTTTTTAAAACTATCAAACATGTTTTTAACTATAGAGTAATATATCAACCGATATTTCAGAATAGAGTCTATATGA
>NW_018450996.1:0-369 GCF_002113885.1 Mizuhopecten yessoensis
GAAGAAGAAGAAGAAGAAGAAGAAGAACACAGAGGAATAAAAACACAATGTTATGCCAGAGAAAACATTGTTGGTTGTGTGATCATATGAGTTATTCTATGTGTTCGACTCGCCTATTTGCAACGTAAAACTAGTCATACACTGTTATGGGCTAGCCTTGTTTTCCGGGTATATTTTGTTTGATTGTGGTTAAACGTCTTTGTAACAGCCAAGGTTATCTGTAAACAGGTGCCAGTGGTGACACCACTGCTGCAGTTACATGTTTTCACATACCACAAAACCTCGTTATATTGCTACCAATAGTTAAACTCATAACTGCTTTGTCCTTCGTTCTAGGACTCCTCAGTGATGATCGGGGCCAACAAACTA
>NW_018450997.1:0-369 GCF_002113885.1 Mizuhopecten yessoensis
CTGAAAAGTATTTTTTTGTTCATGTATAAATACTACATTTTCCAGATCAAATTAAGGAATAAAAGAAAAAGCAGCTGTTGTAACAAAGCAAGCGTCGACAAACTGATGTTGGTCAAGTTGTTGTTTAGGATCTCAACATTCAATAAAAAAGTATTTTGTATGCTCAAGCCTGGAAACTGAGATACTGAACAGATTGTAGGAGGGAAGGGATAGAAGTTATGAACATTCCATTTTACTTCTTTAATAATAACCATGGAAACAGCAGACATTACCCCTGTAATAAAACGGACTCAGTTTTTCGGTAGTCCTTTTCTTTTTGAATTACTAATGGACATTTAATAACTGTGGATTTGTTAGACGGTGACCGTT
>NW_018450998.1:0-369 GCF_002113885.1 Mizuhopecten yessoensis
TCTTATCCTCAGATCACCCTGTACACTTCATCTACTCAGGGTCATTTACTGAACTATAATCTTTCAATGCTCACTTTGTTCTCCACCCCAAGAAAACAGTAACCTCCCCTCAAGATTACTCAATGATCTTTCTTTTGTTGTCAAAGCGTATCTCCCCTGAAGTTTGCAATATACCCTCCCCCCAACAAGATCAGACTCAAGATAACACTAAAAATCTTCCTCACTTGGTCAAACTTTTATCTCCTCCTCAAGGTCACTTCTACTTTCCCACTCTCCACACAATAATCTGTCTCTCAAGGTCCCACCCTCTCAACACCATAATCCGTCTCTCAAGGTCCCACTCTACTCTCTCCCCCTCTCCACACCATA
>NW_018450999.1:0-369 GCF_002113885.1 Mizuhopecten yessoensis
CACTGTTCTTCTCTAGTGCGTCAGCTTATTTTATGTATAATATTACTAGCATTTATATTGGCATATAGCAATTATATAGGGACGATGTACTGGATAGGATATATAGGCATTGTGTTATTACAAAATGTTCATTTTATTAAAAAATTTGAATTTAAAAATGTTGTATTGGTCATTTGTAACTGACGTAAGTTTCATATAAATTGAATTTTATTTACAGTTTATTTACATCTATATACATATATACAGACACATGTCTTTACGATCACCGCTATACTTTCACTGATCACATGTTGTCACTCCAACGTTCGTACCACAACTCCTAATGGCTGATATGGCATGTGATATGGATTTTACCATGTAATATTCTCT
>NW_018451000.1:0-369 GCF_002113885.1 Mizuhopecten yessoensis
GCCTCGGTGACACATTTATTTCTTACTTTAGGGATTTATATGAAAATTAAAATTGTTAAGTTTCAAGACACAAGAACGAAAAAAAATGCAATAAAATGCAAGTATGCATAGCTGCAATACCAGTTAAAATAATATCCAGTTGTTAGTTTGATAGTTTTACCTCTGCATTATAATGCTTTGCTATATTAATTCACTATTCTAGTGGTGGTGAATTGAATGGTCTTTGTGAAAAGAAAAATGAAATTATGCAGGGTCCATAAACTTTTTGCATTGAAAGAATAAACATTCATCATTTTCTGTATACCATTTTTAGAAATGCAGAAAGTAGCCAATAAATGAAAAGTAAAATATTTGATTCAGGTAGTTCTT
>NW_018451001.1:0-369 GCF_002113885.1 Mizuhopecten yessoensis
CCACGAATGTTTATACACAACGAACATTTCATGTTATACAGTATACGCTTCTTGGTAGATATGCTTTTTAGATTCTATGCAAAAATGAAATTAAGGCTTACGTCATTATGAAATAAATGTTGCTTTAGTGATCAATTAATCCCTGTATAAAAAATGAGGTGCTACAGTTGAAAAAGGTAAAACTTGTTCACCTCCCGATAATAAGTCTTGTAGATCAAACTTAAGTGCATGGGTATGTCTATGTCAACCAGAGCACAAATTTATAAAAAGCTAGGTTGAAGATGAGTCAACAAAAATGTAAAAAGATAGTCCAATTTTAGTTATTTTAAACAAGACAGCACCGACCTACCTGTACAATGATGATTCCGT
>NW_018451002.1:0-369 GCF_002113885.1 Mizuhopecten yessoensis
TTGTAACTAAAGGTGCATGCTATTTATAGTGTTTATAATATGTCCTTGTTTGTACTTGGTTCCGTCAAAAAACTTCCTTGTAAACTGGTGTATACCTATACTATAGGACAATGAGCACGTGTGCATTGCTTATACGTGAACTTGAATCACCAAATACGTTAATAAATGGAGGCTTACCTTATACGACCGACTAAATCTTTAAAAGATCTTTGAACCGGAACGACGCTTCTCTAGTCAATAATAGCAGTTGAATTCAAAACAACTTTCTCAATGAGGCATTTACACGAACGTGTACAATGTTTTTAGAACTTTGGTGTCTTTATTGGGAGTTTTAAACGAACGGCAATATTAAAGGTGTTTTAAAAAGAA
>NW_018451003.1:0-369 GCF_002113885.1 Mizuhopecten yessoensis
CTTAAGCAATAGCGATAACACAGAAGGATCACTCAAGCTTAAAAGTCCAATGTTCAATACTATCACAGTACTGTTTAACAAAAATGGACAATGGAACAACTTCCAAGGTCACGGAGAAGTACAATATCAGACATCGAACAAGATTGAAATCGACGGCAACTTCAATAACATCAACAGAATTGAGGGTTCCTTCAGACTTCAAAATCCTTACACAGAAGATATATCGGCAGCCGTACACCACACTGGTAATCTTCAGCACTTCCAATGTCATGCTGAGCTGATATATCATCCAACAAAGAAAATTGAAGGAGATTTATCATTTGCAAATGCCGATAGGATAGAAGGTGCACTTGCTTTGAAAACACCATT
>NW_018451004.1:0-369 GCF_002113885.1 Mizuhopecten yessoensis
GTATTACACTATTCAATATGTATTTGCAATCACAAGCACATGTCTACCTATTTCATGACGAAATCACAATCATGACGTAAATTATCATGGCCTGTTTTAGGCATGTCGAACAATTTCTGTTCGCGATAACGTTGATGATCCACAAAATGCCATCCCCGTTGTAATAGCCTGTTGTACTCGACACTGAACTCGTTTGTTTATCTGTCTGTCCGTATGGTTAGCTTCATTTCTCAAAAACATGAAATCAAGCAGTCCTCAGACTTCATATGTGGATGCATTATGAGAAGACATACACCAGTAATACATCAAGTATTGGTCACTTACCCATATTTTCATATTCACTGGCTTCACTTTCATTTTTACTTCAAC
>NW_018451005.1:0-369 GCF_002113885.1 Mizuhopecten yessoensis
CTGTATATGATCCTGATAGATACAGTATAAGTTACTGTTACCTGTTTATGATCCTGATAGATACAGTATAAGGTACTGTTACGTGCATATGATCCTGATAGATACAGTATACGTTACTGTTACATGTATACATGTAAATACTGTATAAGTTACTGTTAGCTGTATATGATCCTGACAGATACAGTATAAGTTACTGTTACATGTATATGATCCTAATATATACTATATAAGGTACTGTTACCTGTATATGATCCTGATAGGTACTGTATAAGTTACTGTTACCTGTATATGATCCTGATAGATAATGTATAAGTTACTGTTACATGTATATGATCCTGATAGATACAGTTTAAGTTACTGTTACCTGTA
>NW_018451006.1:0-369 GCF_002113885.1 Mizuhopecten yessoensis
CTGTCCAATCACAGAACAAATCACCTGTCCAATCACAGAACAAATTACCTGTCCAATTACTGAACAAATCATCTGTCCAAGCAAAGAACAAACTATCTATCCCGTCACAGAAAAAATCATCTGTCCAATAACAGAACAAATCACCTGTCCAATGACAGAAAAAGTCTTCTGTCCAATCACAGAACAAATCATATGTCCAATCACAGCACACAGCATCTGTCCAATCACTGAACAAATCATCTGTCCAATAACAAAACAAATCACCTGTCCAATCACAGAACAAATTATCTGTCCAATCACAGAACAAATCATCTGTCCAATCACAGAAAGAAAAAAAAAATCTGTCCAATCACTGAACCAATCATCTGT
>NW_018451007.1:0-369 GCF_002113885.1 Mizuhopecten yessoensis
AAGATACACCTATATACCTGTGTACAGGTATGACATCAACGGGATGTCAGCAGATGGGCAAGGGGGTCCTGAAGTTAGTGTGTAGATTGGTGTAGATTACATGTGTCTTCCAATTTTTCAATTTAACAACAATGTCCTCAGGTGAGATAACGGGGAAAATTGAGTCAAATTAACGTAGAGACGTATATATATATATATCACGTCTCTGGTATAAGGATCAATTTCAAGAAAAATATGAATAATGTGACTCTGTGACAGCACTTACGCATTTCATGTATATGCAAACCACAATCAGTACAACTGCATCACTCGACAGAAACGGGTCAATTAATGCTGGACAATGCTATATATCTGATCAGGTGGTTCATT
>NW_018451008.1:0-369 GCF_002113885.1 Mizuhopecten yessoensis
AAAATACTACCATGATGCCCGACAACAGGGAGTAATGACCATATCTGTAAACTTTCATTGAAATCGGCCCAGTAGATTAGGAGGCTGACAGACAAAGTTTTTTTTTCAACAAAAGGCCACAACTCCTTTTAAAAGGGTCGGAATGTAAAAAGTACTACTTGAATGCACAACGTCAGGGGGCAGTTACCATATCTGTAAACTCTCTTTGAAATTGGCCCAGTAGATCAGGAGAAGCTGTCAGGACAAGGATTTTTCAACAAAGGGCAATAACTTCATAAACAAGACGCCCATGGGCCTTAACGGTCACCTGAGTCCTAAAGTATGAATTTTTGTTGTTGAAATATGAAGTGGAGATAATGATGTCAATCA
>NW_018451009.1:0-369 GCF_002113885.1 Mizuhopecten yessoensis
ATGTCATCGTTATTTCTTTTCTCTTACATTGTTCCACTCCATACAATCAAACAACAGACCAACCATTGTGGTTCTAGACTCTGTGGTTCTTATGAAGAAAAATGTATTTACATATCTGACCAAAATAACCTAGACTATATGTCAACATCATATTCTTTAAATGCTATAATAAACACGTTGGGAGTTTGGAGGCTGTTAAGGTGTTAAAACAAATTTGACCACTGTAACCTTGGAAATAACTAAGGTCATGCTGGTGATCATGAAACCAAATTATGGTTATTTTTATCAATAGTTTGTATCGCTAAATACTAGCACGTTTCTGGTAAAAAATCGTTCCCGTTCTTCGTAAAAAGACAGTTGAGTATTTTA
>NW_018451010.1:0-369 GCF_002113885.1 Mizuhopecten yessoensis
AGCTAGTCAAGTAAGCCGGAACTTACCTAAATTGTTTACCGCACTTAGTGTTCGAGACATCCTTACATTTGTATAACCCAGTTATGTTTCCTTCTTGTCATCTTACCTTTCGGCGTCTTCAGCATGCAGACATCCAGATCTTAACCTTCACTTGGACATCTCAAATAGTCCTCCATTTCTTGCAACTCGCTGTTTCTTTTCATGCTTACACGTGCAAACATCCATCCAGACGAACCATACAAATATCACCTTTAATTGTTATTATCACACAACACAATTAAATATTTACTTCAGCTATGTTCAATAATAACCATAAAGACAACCAGCCTCTGCTCTTTACTGATTGTATCACGAACACATCAATGCCCT
>NW_018451011.1:0-369 GCF_002113885.1 Mizuhopecten yessoensis
AAAACTTGAAAAATGTTCTTCAGTTTGAAAATCAATTAGAAAAAAACGTAACGTTACAACCACGGACTTAGATTCTAATCTAATTCCGTGGTACAACGAAGCTTTACCTCATTTATTATAACAACGGAATTAGATTAGATATCTAAGTCCGTGTTATAACGGAGTATTAATTATAATTAGTAGGGGGTCTGTATTCAAATGCATATTAAACAGTGTCATTTTATTTTGTTATCGGATCAAGCTAAGCTGTATGACACAGATCTATTTTTATCTAAATCTAACGGAACCAGGCCTAGGCACACCGTGTAGTCTAACGCTATTGGGTACTTTGCCTTTGGGGCTGCCGTATATTAAAAATAATGGATCACG
>NW_018451012.1:0-370 GCF_002113885.1 Mizuhopecten yessoensis
AAAGGCAAGCTGATCAATTTTGAGTTATATTATCAAGTATTGGCCACTCACTAGTTACCATTAGATGTAAAAAATAAATAAAGAGACAAACAAGAGGCCTAGAGGGCCTGAATCCCTCAACTGGATATTTAAACAACCACGGGAACATATTCTGATTAAATACATCATGTACTGCAACTATAGGCTGTCTCTCAGCATATTGAAAGAGAATAATTTAAACACTTATCAATATTTCCCCCTATTGGACCCCTCTCCTTTGCTCCCAGCAGGGTCACACCCTCTGTGTATACAAAATTGGGTCCCCTTTGACCAAGGATATTCGAAGTCCAGGCCAAATGTAGTCAAAATCCACTGAGCTGTTCGACTTCAG
>NW_018451013.1:0-370 GCF_002113885.1 Mizuhopecten yessoensis
TGAAGTTGTGTCTCCCTTAAAAGAATTTTGATTTGACAATTTTCCTAAAAAAGTTATTGCCCTTTGTTCATTTCAGTATTTGATTTTTGTCCGGCAATCGCCTCCTACATTATTCAACGGATCTCTTTGAAACTTGGTATACATTATAATCATAATATGAAGTTTTGTCTCCCCTAAAGGAATTTTGATTCGACAATTTTTTCAAAAGTTATTGCCCTTTGTTCATTTCAGTATTTGATTTTTTGTCCGGAGATCTTCTCCTACATTTTTTGACAGATTTCTTTGAAACTTCTAGGCTAAATAATCATGATGTGTTGTTGTGTTATTTTGAAAAGAAATTTGATTCAAAGATTTTTGCAAAAGTTATCGC
>NW_018451014.1:0-370 GCF_002113885.1 Mizuhopecten yessoensis
TAACAATGTGAAGTCTAGATTTGAATACCGGTCTAATCCTAGTGGGGTTTTTTTTTTTTATACTAAGCCCACTGTTGTAGATTATATTTTGTTTAATTCATCTTCAGTGTTTTTCCATAAAAGTCCCACAAGGTATAGTTTTCTTTTAAAAATGATTTATTTAAGGTGGGTCCATCCTTCTCAAATTTAGCGCCACTGCGCAGGAAGCTGTGCATGTTTCCTAAATTTCAGAATGATTTACGGTAACCTAACGACACCACGCTAGGATTTAAAAAGTGTCATCAACAATTATTAACAATAATTAAGAATGACAAAAAAACCAAAAAAAACTATCCAGTGCGACCATCTTTTATATTTAAATAATCGTATT
>NW_018451015.1:0-370 GCF_002113885.1 Mizuhopecten yessoensis
TACAGCTCTGACATTAGTTGTTTGATGCTGTGTTTACTTGAAACATCTCTTACATAAGATGATTGGTGTTGTATTTACTTGATACAGCTCTGACATTAGTTGTTTGATGCTGTGTTTACTTGATACAGCTCTGACATAAGTTGTTTGATGCTGTGTTTACTTGATACAGCTCTGACATTAGTTGTTTGATGCTGTGTTTACTTGANCTCTGACATTAGTTGTTTGGTGCTGTGTTTACTTGAAACAGCTCTGACATTAGTTGTTTGGTGCTGTGTTTACTTGATACAGCTCTTACATCCGATGATTGGTGCTGTGTTTACTTGAAACAGCTCTGAAATAAGTTGTTTGATGCTGTGTTTACTTGAAACAG
>NW_018451016.1:0-370 GCF_002113885.1 Mizuhopecten yessoensis
TATCAAACTAGGTACCTAACAGGTGAGCGTGATCCTGCTGTAGGCTCACTATATTTATACCAAACTAGGTACCTAACAGGTGAGCGTGATCCTCCTGTAGGCCCTACTGTATTTATATCAAACTAGGTACCTACAAGTTGGGCGTGATCCTGCTGTAGGCTCACTATATTTATACCAAACTAGGTCCCTAACAGGTGAGCGTGATCCTGCTGTAGGCACTTCTGTATTTATATCAAACTAGGTACCTAACAGGTGAGCGTGATCCTGCTGTAGGCCCTACGGTGTTTATATCAAACTAGGTACCTAACAGGTGAGCGTGATCCTCCTGTAGGCCCTACTGTATTTATATCAAACTAGGTACCTAACAGGT
>NW_018451017.1:0-370 GCF_002113885.1 Mizuhopecten yessoensis
TATACTGTCTTATTAGCAATCGGTCTTAGTAATCTAACGACATATGCTATCTAATTAGCAATCGTTTTTTAGTAATCTAACGACATATACTGTCTTATTAGCAATCGTTCTTCGCAATCTAATTACATATACTGTCTTATTAGCAATCGTTTTTAGTAATCTTACGACATATACTGTCCTATTAGCAATCGTTCTTAGTAATCTAACGACATATACTGTCCTATTGGCAATCGGTCTTAGTAATCTAACGACATATACTGCCTAATTAGCAATCGTTTTTAGTAATCTAACTACATACACCGTCTTATTAGCAATCGTTCTTCGCAATCTAATTACATATACTGTCTTATTAGCAATCGTATCTAGTAAT
>NW_018451018.1:0-370 GCF_002113885.1 Mizuhopecten yessoensis
ATTTTGTACAGGTATTTAAAATGTTTCAACTATCAATCTGTTAATGAATGTATTCTCCTAGGATGTCACATTGTTATAATGTTAAGCAATTACTAAATAAGACGACCAATGTGCGATTTAAACATTACGTTATATGTGAAATGAAAGACTAGAAGAAATTCTTGTCCAGGTTCTTTTACTAATACGCTTGCTGAGTCGCTTTGACGCAGTCGGGTAAACTCTTAAATTACAAATAAATGATTCAGTATTTCCAACATCAGTAACACTGAATAACAGAATACTCTTTTTTATTTCCGCCAATATTATAGACGATCGTACAGGAACATAATACCAATGATATGTTTCTTGTTCAGTTTGCGAACCTGGATTC
>NW_018451019.1:0-370 GCF_002113885.1 Mizuhopecten yessoensis
ACGTTAAACAAAATCAAACAAACAAACAAACAAACAAGAGGCCCAAGGACCTTAGCGGTCACATGAGTTATATCATAGGTACTGGTAGCTTTATTTTATTGATTAGAGATGTGATGTGGAAATCAGCATGTAAACAAAGGAAATACAATACTTGTCATGTCATCAAAGGATAAGAATTTAAAAAAAAATGTAAATGTTCCCTTTGGGGCCCCGCTTTAACCCCTGGGGAAGGGGCAGGAATTCCAAGTTTACAATGTGATACCGTCATCCACCAAAGATGATTCTGATCAAGTAAAAATAATTTCCAACAGAAAATTGTAAAAATGCAAAATTTATTATGGTTTATAATGGCAAATGATACTTTGAGTAT
>NW_018451020.1:0-370 GCF_002113885.1 Mizuhopecten yessoensis
GTTTGCTAAACAATACAACATACACTTCAACACTAGGACAAAAAATAAATAAAAAATGTCTTGTTTCTCAAATTATTGTTAGATAAATTTAGGGCAATTACTGACTGTAGTGATGGGTAACTTTAGTCCATTTAAACCGTTTTCTAAGTGATTTTTTTTTTATATATATATCGTCTTCAAATAATAAAAATAAATTTAGATGTAAGAACGACATGAATGCCCTCCTGCTTTCTGTCACAAAATCTTTCTATTTTAGTAATTTAAAAAGGATGACACTGTCTGACCTTCACCCGAGAATCCAAAAATGCAAACTGAATGTCAATCGTCAAAATTAGATACAAATATTTGTGTGTGTTGTCATGACGCTGTT
>NW_018451021.1:0-370 GCF_002113885.1 Mizuhopecten yessoensis
ACCATACAAGTGTTTCGTACTATTAGAACTCTTCGGATGTGAAAGACGAAGACTATGTACTGTAAAGCGCCTTAGAGTGGCTTATGTTAGCTAGATAGGGCGCTATATCAAATGTTGTATATTATTATTATTTATTATTTAATTCGACTACGCCTTTCAATATTACAGTATATTAACGCGTTAATCCTCCTGAACCAAACATCATGACACAACTCTGGAGTATAAGATGTGAAAGGCGAAGACTTTAATTCGCCTACGCCTTTCAATATGACAGTATAATAACGCGTTAATCCTTCTTAACCAAACATTATAACATAACTCGGGTGTATACCATTAATACACTGTACTTAACCCTAGATCAACACACGAC
>NW_018451022.1:0-370 GCF_002113885.1 Mizuhopecten yessoensis
TCTTCTAGTATTGACTGACACTGTTAATTCCTGTAGTATTGACCAACACTATAAATTCCTGTAGTATTTACCAACATTATAAATTCCTGTGGTATTTACCAACACTATAAATTCCTGTAGTATTTTCCAACATTATAAATTCCTGTAGTATTTACCAACACTATAAATTCCTGAAGTGTTTACCAACACTCTTAAATTCCTGTAGTATTTACCAACATTATAAATTCCTGTAGTATTTACCAACACTCTGAAATTCCTGTAGTATTTACCAACACTATAAATTCCTGTAGTATTTACCAACACTGTAAATTCCTCTATTATTACTTGACACTGTAAATGCCTCTAGTACTGACTGATACTGTAAATGCCT
>NW_018451023.1:0-370 GCF_002113885.1 Mizuhopecten yessoensis
AAACAGTAGACACCAGAACATGTATAGTAAATATCAGATATTGTACAGTAGAAACCAGAACGTGTTTAGTAGCCATAGGAACATGTAAAGTAGACACCAGAACGTGTACAGAAGACATCAGAACATTTAAAACGGTAGACACCAGAACTTGTATAGTAACTATCAGATCGTGTAAAGTAGACACCAGGACGTGTATCGTAGCCATAAGAACATGTATAGTAGACCCCAGAACATGTATAGTAGACACCAGAACGTGTACAATAGACATCAGAACATTTAAAACAGTAGACACCAGAACTTGTATAGTCAATATCAGAACGTGAAAAGTAGACATCAGAACGTGTACAGTAGAAATCAGAACAATTAAAAC
>NW_018451024.1:0-370 GCF_002113885.1 Mizuhopecten yessoensis
GACTTTCAGTTTTTGTACAATGGATTACTGTATGTGTTATACAGTTATTATGTAATATACCACAAAAATGGCATAATTCAATAATATTTGTTGATCTTAAATTAGCACATAATCGAACTATATTGCTTATCTTGCTTAGATGTTCAGGGAATTTTAATGCTACTGTCCATAAAATATGTGGAGAAATTACATCATGAATGATCAAAAATCTTGTGAAATCTGAATCGTTGTTCATTCTATCGTACATCATTAATTCTTCCCAATTATAAACTGCTTTATAGGAAATTGACTTCCATGATGAACTACTTGGACAAACTGTATCTGTTATATACTGCAACAGATAATTAAACAAATCATACTTGCGAAGTAT
>NW_018451025.1:0-370 GCF_002113885.1 Mizuhopecten yessoensis
TTCATCATACACACTTTATAGTTGTACAGCGGTAGACATGAGTTCGTCATACACAGTTTATAGTTGTACAGCGGTAGACATGAGTTCACCATACACACTTTATAGGTGTACAGCGGTAGACATGAGTGCACCATACACACTTTATAGTGGTACAGCGGTAGACATTAGTCCCCATACACAATTTATAATCGTACAGCGGTAGACATGAGTTCACCATACACAGTAGACATGAGTTCACCATACACACTTTATAGTTGTACAGCGGTAGACATTAGTCCCCATACACAATTTATAATTGTACAGCGGTAGACATAAGTTCACCATGCACACTTTATAGTCGTACAGCGGTAGACATGAGTTCACCATACAC
>NW_018451026.1:0-370 GCF_002113885.1 Mizuhopecten yessoensis
ATGAATATTTTCACTTTTACAGTCCATTTAAGTGCATTCATCCTTAATACTCTAGACGGTATGATCACTTACCCTCTCTGTACAGAGCGTAAGTGAGCGTAGCCCCATCCTTCATACTCTAGAGGGGATGATCACTTACCCTCTCTGTACAGAGCGTAAGTGAGCTTAGCCCCATCCTTGATACTATAGAGGGTATGATCACTTACCCTCTCTGTACAGAGTGTAAGTGAGCGTAGCCCCATCCTTGATACTATAGTATGATCACTTACCCTCTCTGTACAGAGCGTAAGTGAGCGGGCCCCTTGAGTATCGAGCATGAAGTACTTAGTAATCCCTGGAAGGCTTTGGTTCTAATTTTCCTAAGATTTAT
>NW_018451027.1:0-370 GCF_002113885.1 Mizuhopecten yessoensis
ATACAAATTGTATATCAGTAACATTGGAGGGACCTTAACATTAATGACAGGAATACCAATTGTATATAAGTAACATTGGAGGGACCTTATCGTTAATTACAGGAATACAAATTGGATGTCAGTAACATTGAAGGGACCGTAACGTTAATTACAGGAATACAAATTGGATGTCAGTAACATTGAAGGGACCGTAACGTTAATTACAGGAATACAAATTGTAAATCAGTAACATTGGAGGGACCTTAACGTTAATTATAGGAATACAAATTGTATATCAGTCACATTCGAGGGACCTTAACGTTAATTACAGGAATACAAATTGTAAATCAGTAACACTGCAGGGACCTTTACGTTAATTACATGAATACAA
>NW_018451028.1:0-370 GCF_002113885.1 Mizuhopecten yessoensis
CGGTTTAAATGCATTGCTTACTCATGGCAAGAACACAGGAAAAGTTGACATTCCCAGTTACGTCGGAACCATGAGGAATGGCAGAATGAACATGATCCAGACTTATGTACGTAGTGCCTAAACGATTTACAAATCTACATGAAACAACGTATAACTTCTACTCTATTTATTAATTGATAGTTCAGCCGTTCATTGATTTTGAATCTTGACTTTGTGATATATTTCATTCTAATCACTTACCACGAACCGCAACATACTTACATCCAGGTTACTTATGTTAATTAGTGTAACGCTGAATAATTACCAATGAAATACATTAAGCTGGTTCCATGAACAACGTTTGTGAAGTAAACTTAAATCGTTCAATCAA
>NW_018451029.1:0-370 GCF_002113885.1 Mizuhopecten yessoensis
TGTACAGTGTGTATGTACCGTACAGACAGACAGACGACCGACCTCTGTAGTCAGTAAGTGTTTGTTCCTTACAGACAGATGACCGACCCTCGTAGTCAGTACAGTGTGTATGTACCGTACAGACAGACGATCGACCTCCGTAGTCAGGATTAAAGCAGACTCAACAAATATGCATATCACTGGCAAAATGTTCAGTAAGTGTTATGTTCCTTACAGACAGATGATAGACCCCCGTAGTCTGTAAGTGTGTATGTTCCGTACTGACAAACGACCGACATCCGCAGTCAGTAAGTGTGTATGTTCGAAACAGACAGATGGCCAACCTTCGTAGTCAGTACAGTGTGTATGTACCGTACAGACAGACGACCGA
>NW_018451030.1:0-128 GCF_002113885.1 Mizuhopecten yessoensis
GGGATTAACGGTACTTCAATTTGACATGTTTTTATAGGGATTAACAGTACTTCAATGTGACCTCTTTTTATAGGGATTAACGGTACTTCAATTTGACATGTTTTTATAGGGATTAACGGTACTTCAAT
>NW_018451030.1:176-370 GCF_002113885.1 Mizuhopecten yessoensis
TAACGGTACTTCAATATTTGCCTGTTTTTATAGGGATTAACGGTACTTCAATATTTGCCTGTTTTTATAGGGATTAACGGTACTTCAGTTTGACATGTTTCATCTCTATTTTACTTTGATCTCGATCTCGATGATACAACATTCTGTGTATAGGAAACTCTAAGGTTTCCATCTAGTTGATCAAGGTATGCAGA
>NW_018451031.1:0-370 GCF_002113885.1 Mizuhopecten yessoensis
ATAGGTAAGTTAACTGTCAGTAGGACAACCAACAACATCAGGTGTTTTACTGTCTGTAGGACAACCAGCAACATCAGGTGTATAGGTAAGTTAACTGTCAGTAGGACAACCAACAACATCAGGTGTATAGGTAAGTTTACTGTCTGTAGGGCAACCAACAACATCAGGTGTATAGGTAAGTTTAATGTCTGTAGGACAACCAGCAACATCAGGTGTATAGGTAAGTTAACTGTCTGTAGGGCAACCAACAACATCAGGTGTATAGGTAAGTTTACTGTCAGTAGGACAACCAACAACATTAGGTGTATAGGTAACTTAACTGTCAGTAGGACAACCAACAACATCAGGTGCATAGGTAAGTTAACTGTCT
>NW_018451032.1:0-370 GCF_002113885.1 Mizuhopecten yessoensis
ATTAAGGTAGCAGTAGTGTTTGTAATGCGTGTTGGTGATTGTATTCAGTTTTTTAAGTGATATTTAATCATTAATCTTGCAAGATGTGAATTAGGTTTCATTGTGATAAAGTCAATATTTATGTCACCAGTGATAATGATATTAAGATTAGTATTAGAAAGATTATCCAAAATGTTATCAAGTTTATTCCAGTTATCTATTTTTGTATTAGGAGGTCTATATAGACAGCAGAGAAGTATTTTTTGTTAGAAGTGTTAATTTCTAGGATGACAAGTTCTATGTCTTCGGTTTCGAGATCAGTTCTGTGATTTATTAAGAGGTTGTGTTTAGTATATATCATAATACCACCACCGTGTTGTGATTGTCTGTC
>NW_018451033.1:0-370 GCF_002113885.1 Mizuhopecten yessoensis
ATCGAGCGGTATCAATCAAAAAGAAAATATGTAATTATTTTTCTAAGTGTAAGTTAACAAGGTCGCATATAATTGTATTCGGCAAAATGTAATAATCAGTTCATTTGTGAATCTATATTCATTTCAATTGTATTATGTTATGATGTGTACGTACCTGGCGTTGACATTTCGCAAATTCCCAAATCGTGCGGCATTCTGAGGACATTTGACCGGGCTCTTCCACATCGTTCGGAGAGTCTTGCACCCTTTCAAACTGATTAAGAACCGAAAAAGATTTTGAAAATTATTTGACGTGAAACGTGTAAAATACTCTTTATTTCTGACGAAATAAATAAATAATTAAGACTTGCAAAAAAATCATGGTATTAAG
>NW_018451034.1:0-370 GCF_002113885.1 Mizuhopecten yessoensis
ATCGAGCGGTATCAATCAAAAAGAAAATATGTAATTATTTTTCTATGTGTAAGTTAACAAAGTCGAATATAATTGTAATCGGCAAAATGTAATAATCAGTTCATTTGTGAATCTATATTCATTTCAATTGTATTATGTTATGATGTGTACGTACCTGGCGTTGACATTTCGCAAATTCCCAAATCGTGCGGCATTCTGAGGACATTTGACCGGGCTCTTCCACATCGTTCGGAGAGTCTTGCACCCTTTCAAACTGATTAAGAACCGAAAAAGATTTTGAAAATTTTTTGACGTGAAACGTGTAAAATACTCTTTATTTCTGACAAAATAAATAAATAATTAAGACTTGCAAAAAAATCATGGTATTAAG
>NW_018451035.1:0-370 GCF_002113885.1 Mizuhopecten yessoensis
ATTTTACACCATGGGAAATGCCTCCCCAAACCATTACAAAAAACCGACCGAATCTATCGCGTTCAACCGCGCATGCGTCGGCGAAACGCTCACCACGTCTGCGATATACCCTCTTTCTTCCGTCTGAGCGATACAGACAGAATATAGACTCTTCGGTGAACTTCACACGCCTCCATTAAAGCGAGATGTTGTTTATTAGGATAACATTTGTAGAAAATAAAGGCGTTCCTCACCTTAACAAATTAAATTACATTTATAAATCTGACAACTTTNTGGAATTGATTGATAATGACGCCACGAGCAGTAGCGTGACCTCGAAAGGTCAAAATAATTTTGCACACTTTGAATTTTCCCTTGGTCACGAATCCAC
>NW_018451036.1:0-370 GCF_002113885.1 Mizuhopecten yessoensis
TTATGGTTATCTTTAATAGAAGTAAGAAAGATAATAACAAATAACTATACCTTTCATTTTCATAAATGGGTTGAGGGCCAATATGTAGTAGGATATGGAAATGGTCATTGGATAATCTTTTTATCATATACTGCTGTATAACACCAATAAGCAGAAACACAAAAAATATACAGTAAATTTATATTCCATGAGCTTAACTATAATCACATTCTACCTTAAATAAAACACAATGAACAGAATAGCAAACACAGATGGTCGCACAGTGTATACACTACCAGCTTGAGGTGTGATTTCTCTGAAAATATGTTGAACCAGAAGTAAAATAGATATGGCACGCTGGGCAGATATGGGTTGGTCCGGGATATGGCCT
>NW_018451037.1:0-370 GCF_002113885.1 Mizuhopecten yessoensis
CTTCTTCTTCTGTAGGAATGAAAGGATTTGGTCAATATTTGGTGTCCAGCATCCTTAGTTGACGAGGATCCAATTTTGTATAAAGATGGGTCTGGCCCCCCAGGGGCCTGAGGGACGGGGCCAAATAGGGGGAATATAGCAAATTGTTTTGGTCCATATTTGGTGTGGAGCATCCTTGGGCCAAGGGGACTCAATTTTGTATAAATGGTGGGTGTGGCTTCCCAGAAGCATGTGGGGCAGGACTCAGAAGGGGAAATATAGCAAATTATGTTTTAAAATCCTTCTTCTTCTGTAGGAATAAAAGGATCCATATTTGGTGTGGAGAATCCTTGGGTGAAGAGGAACCAATTTTGTATAAACGGTGGTTCTA
>NW_018451038.1:0-370 GCF_002113885.1 Mizuhopecten yessoensis
CACCGCACATCGTGTAACGTTGTGCGATCCCACAACTGTAGCTGTAGTACTGTCTCACTGTAACAAGCAATGTCAGTGTAACAGGAGGTTAGCTGTAGTTCTGTCTCACTGTAACAAGCAATGTCAATGTAACAGGATGTTAGCTAGAGTACTGTCTCACTGTAACAAGCAATGTCAATGTAACAGGATGTTAGCTGTAGTTCTGTCTCAGTGTAACAAGCAATGCCAATGTAACAGGATAATAGCTATTGTACTGTCTCACTGTAACAAGCAATGTCAATGGAACAGGATGTTAGCTATAGTTCTGTCTCACTGTAACAAGCATTGTCAATGTAACAGGATGTTAGCTGTAGTTCTGTCTCACTGTAAC
>NW_018451039.1:0-370 GCF_002113885.1 Mizuhopecten yessoensis
CCAGTACATATCCACCAGTAACCATGTACATTCGCTATGTGGTAGGGTTATCTCCAGTACAGATCCAACAGTAACCATGTATATGCGCTGTATGGTAGGTAATCTCCAGTACAGATCCACCAGTAACCATATACATGCGCTATATGGTAGGTTATCTCCAGTACAGATCCACCTGTAACCATGTACATGCGCTATATGGTAGATTATCTCCAGTACAGATCCACCAGTAACCATGTACATGCGCTATATGGTAGGTTAACTCCAGCACAAATCCACCGGTTACCATGTACATGCGCTTTATGGTAGATTATATCCAGTACAGATTCACCAGTAACCACGTACATACGCTATATGCATGGTAGGTTATCTC
>NW_018451040.1:0-370 GCF_002113885.1 Mizuhopecten yessoensis
TGAACATTTCGCTATGACATTATGAAGCAAAGTTGTTCGGAATTAGACAAAGATACACACTGAGGTAAAAAGTCGAGGGCAAAGGTCAAGTTCATTAGAGTCAAAGGTCAAGGTCAAATTTTGCATCTTTTCACTGAAGAACATTTTGTTATGACATGATGAAGCAAAAATGATCAGAATTAAACAAGGAGTCAACTGACCAAAGGTCAAGGTCATTGGGTCAAAGGTCAAGGTTAAGTTTTATACCTTTTCCCTGATGAACATTTTGTGATGACATTATGAAGCAATGTTTTTAAGAACTTAACACAGAGTCAACTGACCTTACGTCCAGGTTACGGGGTCCAAAGGGTCAAGGTCAAGTTTTGTATTT
>NW_018451041.1:0-370 GCF_002113885.1 Mizuhopecten yessoensis
CACCTGGCCCGAAGGGCCATGTGAGCTTATGCCGTACTGCGGCGTACGTCGTCCGTCCGTCAACTTTTTCTTTTGAACGACTTTTTCTAAAGAACTGTAGGACCTAGGGTCATGGTATTTGGCCAGTAGGTACCTGGGATGGAGTGCTATACAGTTTCCTCATTAAAATGACCTTGACCTACTTTCAAGGTCACAGCGGTCAAATTTGTTAAAAATTTCAAACACCAATATCCTAAGAACCATTTGGACTAGAGTCATGTTAGTTAGGTATGTTATGTAGACCAGCAGTGTGAATATTTATCTCAATTACAATAATGAGGTTGAAGGTCAACTTAAAGTGTAAGTAGAGAGTCAAAGGTCAATGTGGGTT
>NW_018451042.1:0-370 GCF_002113885.1 Mizuhopecten yessoensis
AAGAAGAGGCCAAGATGGCCTGTATCAACAACTGATAAGAAGAGGTATAGAGGGCCTGTATCAATAACTAATAAGAAGAGGCACAGAGGGCCTGTATCAATAACTGATAAGCAATTATCAATAACTGATAAGAAGAGGCATAGAGGGCCTGTATCAATTACTGAAAAGAAGAGGCATAAAGGGCCTGTATCAACAACTGATAAGAAGAGGCATAGAGGGCCTGTATCAATAACTGATAAGAAGAGGCCCAGAGGGCCTGTATCAATAATTGATAAGAAGAGGCATAGAGGGCTTGTATCAATAACTGATAAGAAGAGGCATAGAAGGCCTGTATCAATAACTGATAAGAAGAGGCCCAGAGGGTCTGTAT
>NW_018451043.1:0-370 GCF_002113885.1 Mizuhopecten yessoensis
GACACGTTATCACAGAAGCAGCAATACATTTTCTGTTAAACAAGAGTATTTATAAAGAACAAACCATTTAGTCAATGAAACGATAAAGTAAAAGGAAATATCGCTCTCCTATTTAAACCTTCTCAAACAAAGAAAAGGGAAATTTATTACCTACTCTAATTCTTATGAGTAATAGAAAATAAAACGACTTTGTCTAAGCACCGACACGTTATCACAGAAGCAGCAATAAATTTTCTGTTAAACAAGATTATTAATAAAGAACAAACATTTCGTCAATGAAAGGATAAAGTAAAAGGAAATATCACTCTCCTATTTAAACCTTCTTAAACAAAGAAAAGGGAAATTTATTACCTACTCTAATTCTTGTGAG
>NW_018451044.1:0-370 GCF_002113885.1 Mizuhopecten yessoensis
CACATAAATACACTTTTTCAAAATGGCCGCCAAATTGGTCATTTTCTTAAAAATTCTTGTAAAAAATGTTCTACACACAACAGACATCTCGTTTTTTGACATATTTTTCAGATTTGTGTTTGCTATTAAACCTATCATAATTTGTTAAATATTACAAAAACCCGTTACACCAGATCAAAACGAGACTTGAACGTGACTGAAACCTCAGAAGAGTACATCCTTAAGGTATGATATCGTGAAATAAGGATTGCAAGGCAATCCATAGTCCCCCGCCGATAATGGTTTCTATGTTTAACAAACAGAACACTTATGTCAGGATGTACCAACTGTTAGGAAAGTATCCTGATACATACTTCTTGCACTCCGTCAT
>NW_018451045.1:0-370 GCF_002113885.1 Mizuhopecten yessoensis
TTGATATCCACAAGGCAAAGCCATCGGCACGAGCTGTCGACGATACAGATCAATTGAAAAATACAAGAGTCAGAGGTCAAACTTGAACAAAGTGTATATACCATTTCAATAATGACTATTTTACCTTCTAGGATTCGTGTTCACCGAAATATCAGTGAATGGTTACGTTCACAACAGACACACAGCGTCGTTATTCATATGTGATGCGACCGTTATTTATAAAGATTCTGCAGTATGACACTTATGTGTGGTATACGACGCTGACAGAAAGACAGGAAAGCAACATGAAGGCATTTGACTTTAACTATTACAGACTTATGAATGAATGTATGGTTTGTCTCTACCTTAGGATAGTCTTATAAAGATAAAA
>NW_018451046.1:0-370 GCF_002113885.1 Mizuhopecten yessoensis
CCTGCCAAAAGGTGCTATGTCACAGATAGCACCTTCTGGCCGAACTGTTTGCAACCTGATACGCAGGTATTAGGTTCCAGTTAGCTCCTTCTGACATATGACAAATAGGCAATTACAGATAATAACAAAGGTGAAGTTAGTGTTACTAATAAAGCAATATAAAAGTAAGGGGAGCTTCTTGGTATGGCAACAGATGACCGGCATTGTTTGCATATTTGGAAGAAAATTTAGTTTAACTCTGTTTGAAAATGTCCTCTCAGTGCATAACAATACGTCTGAAATTCTTATTCTAAAACAATGCAAGCACTTTCATGGCTGTTTCACTTTTAGACTATATTACAAAGAACATGACAATGATACATGCTCAACA
>NW_018451047.1:0-370 GCF_002113885.1 Mizuhopecten yessoensis
ACCTAATGAAAAAGGGATTGTCCAATCCTTGCGGACATGCAAATGCTTATGCAGGCCTTATTTCATTAACGAACAACTCTGATCAAAGCGGTTCAACCGATAGGATCATGATAAAGGAATACGGCTATACTGTATGGGGTTATACTTGCAGCATCAAGTCCCCCCCCCCCCCCCNATGTTGTACGGCTTGAATTATACCTCTTCAATTTTTTGACAAACTCTATTCATCCTTACTGCTATAATAAAGGTATTTAGTCTTAAGTGTTTGTGGCTTAAAACTTCATGGAAGAGGGAGGAGTGTAGTGGAACTGGACCGGTGGATGCTGTAATGAATAAACAGTTAAAAAAAAAAAAAAAAAAACCCCCCTTT
>NW_018451048.1:0-370 GCF_002113885.1 Mizuhopecten yessoensis
GTGTTGACGCTGCAGTTTATTTTGTCGTGTAGTGATGCAGTGGTACATTTTGTGAAGTGTTGACGCTGCAGTTTATCTTGTCGTGTATATATAGTGACGCAGTGGTATGTTTTGTGATGTGTTGACGCTGCAGTTTTTTTTTGTCTTGTGTTGACGCTGCAGTTTATTTTGTGGAGTGTTGACGCTGCAGTTTATTTTGTGGAGTGTTGACGATGCANCGTGTATATATAGTGATGCACTGGTATATTTTGTGGAGTTGTGAATCTGCAGTTTATCTTGACGGGTATATATAGTGACGCAGTGGTATATTTTGTGGAGTGTTGACGCTGCATTTTATTTTGTCGTGTGTTGACGCTGCAGTTTATTTTGT
>NW_018451049.1:0-370 GCF_002113885.1 Mizuhopecten yessoensis
CTCTACTGTACGTCGTACAAGTTTACACTATACAATACGTACACTACACGTGTTCCACTACTGCATATCGTACAAGTTTATACTATAACATACGTACACTAAACGTGTCCCTCTACTGTACATCGTACACGATAACACTATCATATATGTACGCTGCACGTGTCCCACTACTGTAAATAGTACAAGTTTACACTTTACAATACGTACACTACACGTGTTCCACTACTGAACATCGTACACGTTTATACTATAACATACGTACACTGCACGTGGCCCACTACTGTGCGTCATTAGTAAACAAGTTTGAACATTATACAATACGTATACTGCACGTGTCCCTCTACTGTACGACGTACAAGTTTACACTATA
>NW_018451050.1:0-370 GCF_002113885.1 Mizuhopecten yessoensis
AAAAAATGCAACAACAGGAACCGAGCAAACACCCGAAGCAATAGAAAATTAAATAAAAGGAATCAAAGAGACACCAAACAAAATGTGACATTTTGTGACAGTTTTTATCTGGTGAAATTAATACAATTTTAATGACATGACTCCTGGAGCTAAAGGTGACACTTCAGATATTCAAAACTTGACTCGATAAACAGTAGCTGTTATCATTTGCTGGACAGATGTGTAGAGGCACACCCCAAACACAACCTTATGTGGTAATTATGCAATAACAACTATGACACAGATAAATAAATGTGCATACTCGATCACTGGTACTGAATAACATATTGAATTCCACCACATGGCTTTTCCGGACCACCTCATTCACTTC
>NW_018451051.1:0-370 GCF_002113885.1 Mizuhopecten yessoensis
TAACCAAGAGGCCCAGGGCAATGATATTTGGTCAGTATAGCTTATCGCAATAAATTGCAATCGATATTAATAAAAACAATTATGTCAAAAGTCAATTTCTGATTTTCCGTAAGGGTCAAATTTAAAAAGTGCTAGTTCCGTTAAAAACAAATGTATCAACGTCACCAGCGTCAAATATGTCACTTGTTAGAGTGTTGAAGTTGTATATCAGTACTTCAGTATACATATTGTATATAAAACAAAAACAGTGAGAAAAGTGAGACCTTTAATAAGCATGTCCCTTGTTATACACTATATTTTGATATCAGCATTGAAACCGTATGTGTTGCCCTTAAAATACCCCTACCCATTTATTTATGAAATTATTTTT
>NW_018451052.1:0-370 GCF_002113885.1 Mizuhopecten yessoensis
TCTTGTTATCATCAACTGCTCTATAACATCGCATTTATACGCAGAAATACATAAAACCGACAGAAAATGGATATTTCAAGAGCTTAACAGCAACCACATTCTACCTTAAATAAAACAGCATGAACAAAATAGCAAATAAAGATAGATATGCAGTGTGCACACTACCAGTTTGAGGTGTGACTTTTCTTAAAAGGGTTCAACCGGAAGTTAAACGGATATGGCGCGTGCTGGGCAGATATGGCGCATGCAGGGGGAAAATCAAGTATGCGAAACAACCCATATCATTATCGCCAAGATCAAAGGCAATGGGTTCTATCCCCAGGCCGAGACATACCAAAGTCTGTTAAAATGATAATTGTTATACCCTGCT
>NW_018451053.1:0-370 GCF_002113885.1 Mizuhopecten yessoensis
TGGTCTACAGTGGTGAAAGGGTTAATAACAGTTAATCCTAACCCAACTCCACATATGGTACAGGAACAAACATTGACCTGATTGTAGGAAACGTAAAGAGAATTGAACAGGAAATGCATCCTATTATAAAACAACTACGATTGGTTTTTTTCTTCGTTTATCTACATCTACACTGACCTAATAGAAGCTTAGCTACTAAAAGTACGTGGAATTTTTTTTAAATATCTGGAAACGTCATTATTTTCTTGATGGTACAGAGTTATTACATTGACAAGCATCAATAATTGTCACTAGATTATATTTATATTTTGGGGGGGGGGCATTTTCAAGAGCAAAAAAGTCATTAATAACCACTGTTATTCTAGGAGGG
>NW_018451054.1:0-370 GCF_002113885.1 Mizuhopecten yessoensis
GTTTACTGAAAACAGGTGTTTTTGAAGGGTCAATTTTACAGAAACCAGGTGTTGAGAACGGGTTATTGAGAGCAGAATGACAGAAACCAGATGTTGTGGACGGGTCAGCATTTAATGTAGCTAGCTGTTTTGGGAGGGCAAGTATTTACTGAAATCAGCTGTTTTTAAAAGTTGACGTTTACTGAAACCAGAACCAGATTTACAGATGTCGATGTTCAGTGTAGTCAAGAGCTGAGAAAGGGTCAGTGTTTTGGACGGGTCAATATTTACTAAAACAAGATGTTTTGGACGGGTCAATGTTTACTTAAACCAGATGTTTTGGACAGGTCATTGTTTACTGAGACCAGATGTTTTGGACGGGTCATTGTTT
>NW_018451055.1:0-370 GCF_002113885.1 Mizuhopecten yessoensis
CCGATATGGTTCATATAGAAAATAACCGTCTTTATTCTTATGAAGTTTTTTGTCGAGTCTATGACTTCCGCCCGCCTCATACAGTATTCTACGGCTTGAGAAGCTCACTTATGTCTTTATGACTGACATGTACGGCTGATTTGCAACAACCATTTATTCCAATCACCATAGAATTAAAAAATGCAAAAATTGAAGCAGAGACATGCATTATATTTTTATTTCCAAAATAAAAAGCACTAGTAAATAAATTGACAAATGGTCTAATGTGCTAGGAGTTGACGGCAATACTGATTTAATAAAAATTCCAAACTATCGTTTTCAATACACAGTTGTGGGATCGCTCAACGTTACACGATGTGCGGTGTGCGCA
>NW_018451056.1:0-370 GCF_002113885.1 Mizuhopecten yessoensis
GACTAAATTATAGTGTACAGCTAAATGATATTTGTTGAGCTCATGAAGTTTTAAAAGCACTTTCAAGATCCCGTCTTGACAGGCTGTAAGCTATTAACCAGCACCATGCAGTTTCATTGTGTGGTACAGAAAGGGGATTTATATGATCAGATCGATATATCAGGGCTAATAAGAGTAATATGTCGATATAACTTCATTGTTTCATAATTGTTGTAAACTAAAAACATTTGGAACAGAACTAAAATTTGGATCACCCGAACCAGTCAAATCATGTTATGGCAATTGCTTTAGGAATTTTCTTTAACCAGTGTTATTAACAGACTTCTGAACAAGAGGCCCTATGGGCCTGCATCGCTCACCTGGTATTAAT
>NW_018451057.1:0-370 GCF_002113885.1 Mizuhopecten yessoensis
AACAGGCTGTTTTACAAGGAATATATATATTACACATTTATGATAGGTAAAACAATGGATGTCTCCTGATCCTAGAAAATCCATTAAGTACGTATACAGTCCAGGAGATAGACATGGTTTAACTATTACACCAGAACAATATATGCATACAGAAACAATAAAATTGCAGTTCAGACAAGCTCTACCCGAATTCTGACTCTAGCTCCTAAAAATGCCATGTAACCTTCGGCCGCAAATGTACAAACTAACATCAACTTTTGAAGGACAAGATGTATTGTACTGTATTTAGCAGGGTTATAAAACAATCTAGTTGTAACCCAGAACTACACTGTACACGAGACATGACTGTCTTAGCGCTATAATTAAGTTG
>NW_018451058.1:0-370 GCF_002113885.1 Mizuhopecten yessoensis
AAAATATATCCTGAATTTGATTCTGGCCTTTCTAAGTCTGGAGAAATGTATTGCTGAAATTCAAGCCCATCTAGCCCCTTTTGAAAATAGAATCTTTATAATCTATATTAAAATATGAGTGATTTTTAGAATAACTCCAAAATGCGAATTTTTAGAGGACACAGGTTGAATATTACACGGAAGGGAACAAAGGCGATTACGATATTTCACATTGGACTTCATTTCAGATGACCTAAAAGCTATATCATCTTTGACATGATAGGGAAATTCCATCCGAAAGGTTTTTAAATTAGAATGTCAGAGGGTTTTGCTGAGGGTTTTGCTCAATTTTAGAAACTTCTGTCCTTCTAAGCGCCATAATTATATAAAC
>NW_018451059.1:0-370 GCF_002113885.1 Mizuhopecten yessoensis
TTCATAATTCGTTATCAGAGCTAACGGAGAAACAGGGCAACACTGGTCACCTGAGTATGTCTATTTGCTAAAAATAACCTGTTACGATTTGTGGAAATGTTGATTTTCGATTCGTGGAACTATTGACGTTTCATTTTCATCATTACGTTTTGTGAAAATGTTAACTATCGATTCGTGGAACTATTTAAGTTTCATAATCATCATTACGTTTTGCGAAAATGTTGAATATCGATTTGTGGAACTATTTCAGTTTCATTTTCACTTGAATGCTATCTGATATTACTGCGCAGTTTATTATTAAGTTACAGCACGGTTGAGGGCATCGGAACACCACTTGAAAATATAACAAGTTATGGTCACCCTTAACCGA
>NW_018451060.1:0-370 GCF_002113885.1 Mizuhopecten yessoensis
AGTTTGTATTGCTAATATCTGGGCCTATTGGTTGTGTAAGGGAAAAGAACATAAGGAAAGGACGTGCAAGATCTTAGGTTGAAACCCACTAAGGTTGACAGGTAAGTCGATTCTACAATGACCAATTCCGTAAGAATAACTCGGAGCCTAGACGAAGACCTTCTTTGTCTTCACGTAGGAAACAAAGATACCCCAACATCGATTTAACATACTAAGAATGTTCTTTCCCTCTATCTGGTCGATTGCTACTTTTCTCCCTGGCTTCTCTTTTGACACACGTCTCCATATAATATACTTATTGTGACAAAGTAAAAACGTAGATGAAGGAAATTTCTCAATGCTTGCTTCCAAACCAATATAAGATAACACA
>NW_018451061.1:0-370 GCF_002113885.1 Mizuhopecten yessoensis
GGTAAGACTAGAATCTAGAAGAGTGAGTAGGGGTGTTCTGGAAAGCACTGCTCTCGAAAATGCAGTGGAGGCTTTGGAAAGGATGGTACTGGTTTATTCAGATATGTGATACATAGCTACAGCTGCTGAATTCTGAGGATCAGAGGAGAAATTGGTGATAGGAGTTTTGAGACAATGCAGGATTTATAGAACTTATAGGTTAGGGTTAGATTTCTTAACAGAAGAATAGTCGTACAGGTTTGGGAAAGTTACCTGATATTGGAAAGGTTCTTAGAGGTTTCTATACAGTGAGCTGTGAAGAGGTAATGCGTTATTGGTCTGTAGGGAGTTAACGCGTTGTACTCTCACACCTTGGTTACACGTTTAGTAA
>NW_018451062.1:0-370 GCF_002113885.1 Mizuhopecten yessoensis
TTCAAAGGTTGGTATAGTTCATTATAAAGTTTCAGGGGTGAATGAGTTAATAGGCAAAATTAACACCACAGATAGGAGATTCTGTTTAGAGGGAGATTTCTCAAAGTGAAAATAGTATGACATTAAACATACGACAATGTGTAATGCTATGATAGGACAAACAATGTAACAAGGTTCCTTATATTTTTATTCACCATCATTCATGCATAAATCAACCATACATATATCTAAATTGTTGGTGGATCAACTATATTAAATCTCTTCTAGATCAACATTGATCAGAAACAGAAATCGGGTAAATAACATAATGTTTCCCAGCCAACATCCAACAAAAGGATCCTACCTAATATTGGAACGGCGTTGGCTCTTC
>NW_018451063.1:0-370 GCF_002113885.1 Mizuhopecten yessoensis
ATATAATTCAGTTTGTCACAGTCATATTGGATATATCCTTAGGACCGTCACAGTAATGTAGGATATAGCATTAAGCTTAAAAGCGTTATGTACGACATATCTTTAAGTTTATCACGTTATGTAGGATATGTCGTACATTTTTCAAAGTAAAGTAGGATATACCCTTAATTTTGTCAAATTAATGTAGCATATATGCTTAAATTTGTCACAGCAATGTAGGATATACCATTAAGTTTGTCACAATAATGTAGGAAATATCCTTTTGTTTGTCCATATCATACACATGTTTGACTCGTCACTTCGACTTATGTAAAGAAAACAAAACAAACAGGAATTTTAATAAAGTTGCAGATTTAATTTTTTTTGTCTC
>NW_018451064.1:0-370 GCF_002113885.1 Mizuhopecten yessoensis
GAATCTAAATTGTAGCTAAACAAACTTGGAAAATGCTATATTACAAATATTTAGTGAATTATAACTTCTTAATGTTAAATTGAATAGAAAAATAATATCACTATTACAATGAAATTGATTAAGTAATTATGTTAAAATTAAATAACGGTTCAAACTGCCAACCCGTCGGTAACTGGTCTGAGATACAACCTTGGACAATTTCACTACTGTTAAACCTAAGTATTAACCGTAATGATCTCTTTGAACAGCGAAATGCCTTTATTCGCTTTGATTTTTGTGTAATAACAGCTGATGTATAAAATGAAACTGCATTTCTTTTGTGTTGGTGATTTTTCTTAGAAAAACTACTTTCCCTTTCATGTTTTCTGCG
>NW_018451065.1:0-370 GCF_002113885.1 Mizuhopecten yessoensis
TTATATCAGAATGTAATGTATAATGCATATTGTTTATAATAGTCTCATACAATATGTTTAATGAGTTAAATTGTCCATATAAATGTTATACTGACCAGTCAGTATTGTCCATGTAAAAAAAGTACGACAGCCTTGAGTCGCCATATTTAACTTGACAATTTATTCAAGTTTGATGATATAAATGAACCGACATGTTGTAGAACTGTTAATATATATGGATATTGTGTAGAATATATATATGTAATATGTGTCAAGGCTATTTATTGCCTTAGGTTAATTTTCAGGTAGGATGTCATTGTATGAACGTTGTATGAAGAGAAGGTGGGAAAATATGTTGTATCTATTTTATTTGTTAAAGCTTTACTTGAAC
>NW_018451066.1:0-370 GCF_002113885.1 Mizuhopecten yessoensis
GGTGCTAAGCTCAGGTAAGTACACTAGAGAACGGAAGTGCACATGCCGGAGGTAACATACGCGAGACGTATACCTGTAGTAATGGCGATGTGCTAAACATTACCTGTGTCATACATATTCCATGGATTCAGGCACAATACAGACTGTGGTGAGTAACTTATATAATACTCTTGCTCTTACTTCACTAATGTGTATCTTGGATTGTCTCTGACACCCGTAAATGCATTTCAAGTGTATACCTTGACGTGTGGTCCACTCATGCGTAGCGATAGGTCAGGTGTAGTTTGATTGTTTACATCATGCTAATATGTTTGTATTTCGATGCTTATATTGATATAGTTATATCAGAATGTAATGTATAATGCATATT
>NW_018451067.1:0-370 GCF_002113885.1 Mizuhopecten yessoensis
GAGCTAAAAATGATACAATTATCAATGAGTTTAAATGGTTATACTTGTAAAACAGCAAAGCGAAAAAAAAAGTTAACTTGTACATATTGCTTCGTAAAATTATTACTAAATATTAAGGGGAAAAAAGACATAGAAAATATGATCTCAGTAATGTTGAGTTCTGACCCTGAAATTTGGTAATTGAAAAACAATCCTATAGCTGTTCATAGTCTGAACAATATTGCTTCATATGCTTACTACCAACCATTTACCATTGAAAAGCTATGCATTATGACCTCGGTAATAGTATATAGTATTCAATTAATGTGTACCCTGAACGTTTTGTTATATCAAGCTATGAAAATACTTCATATTATACAATAAAAGACTA
>NW_018451068.1:0-370 GCF_002113885.1 Mizuhopecten yessoensis
CAAAACCACAGCTAATAAACAGTGAAGCTACGGACAAAAGCTATGGAGTAGTCAGTGTCATTCATTTTCGAAGAAAACATTAAAAATGGTCCGATCCTCTGATTGTCTCAGATATATTGTATCATATCTCTAATCGTATTAATAGAGAAAGTGTTGTGTGACTTATTGACTGTTATATGATTTTCCTACCCAGATGTCCGTACAGGTGATAATGATTGCTGGCATATGCTTTTGTTACTACTGAGCTGAACACTTCCATATATCAGGTAACAGTGTAATATGTTACATAATCAACAGCGATAATGTGTCTGAAATTTGAGGAACATGATATTTGTCTGGAGTGCTGGGTACTAGTTAGGTGGTTGGAGGT
>NW_018451069.1:0-370 GCF_002113885.1 Mizuhopecten yessoensis
AAGGGTCGGTGTTAGGACCACGAAAATATTGCCTGTACTCCAAATTGATTGGAGAGAATTGTCGTCGCCATAGTCTTCGTTATCATTGATATGCTGATGACACACACGTTAACATGGTCATCAAACCACAGGACAGTTGGGATTCAGTTTCAGAATATCTGGAAGCTTGTCTGACAGATATCAGAACCTGGATGAACGCCATCATGCTAATGCTTAATCGGGAAAAGACGGAACTAATCGTCTTTTTCTGATGAAGCTTTTGCAAACAATGACTCTCCAGCTCAAGGACGGTGTCAGAACTATTGAGACTGTCCCAGCTGTTAACAACCTAGGGGTATACTTTGATAGTTCACTGAACATTGAGAAACAA
>NW_018451070.1:0-370 GCF_002113885.1 Mizuhopecten yessoensis
AAGACTCGATGACGATGCAAGATTTCTAGCTCGACTGTTACTGTTATATATGGCAGGAATATATCTGATAACACAATTGGAATGTCTTTATCAATTTATGAGATATCTTTTAAGATTTTATAGGATGGCATTTACATGGCAATTACATATCCATTTTCATCATTAAAGACATTTCATATTATTTGGAAAGAGAGGTATATTTTATTCATTGAAGATATCTATATTTTATTCAAATACATCTTAATTCTTAAGTTTAAGAATGTATTTTACCAAATTATATGGGATGTCATTAATTAAATTGAATATTTATCAAAGACTTTTGATACCTTTCTTCGGATATTTATTAATAAATGTTACGTTGGCTTGAAAT
>NW_018451071.1:0-370 GCF_002113885.1 Mizuhopecten yessoensis
TTTGCATTACCCCATTGAATGTCAGCATGACTTTTGCCTCATTAGCATTAATAACACCAGTCCATATATATAACCATCTTAGATGCCACACAATCTTTGCCATGACTTAAAAAAATATGACCACTCACCCGTCCACAATGCCCTCATCGACCCCATTGTAGCTGATTCGGGGAATTATCTGAAGGTCGGATAAGTCGTCCCCTGCCCGCTTAACCGTGCAGCCGGTCACATTATCCTCGTAAAGCTGTGGAGTAAAAACAATTTAACAGTCAATACCATCAGCATTCTTAGTTTATCCTGATCTTTTCTCTGTCTAAAAGGAACAGCTTATACAGGTCCCATGATGTACAGATGAGGGAGATAAAAAAAA
>NW_018451072.1:0-370 GCF_002113885.1 Mizuhopecten yessoensis
CAAAACTGAAGTAGATAGGAGGGGATGGTTGTACATTTAAAGTAACTTATTTTGACTATTTCCATCTTTCTCTCCCCTCCACATCCTCTCTTATTCCAGCCCCTCTCCCTGTTTCCAACACCAACGATCTCTATGTATTAATTTCAATCTTATCGTTTATGTACCCAATATATAGTTTGCACATCCATTAATATCATAACCGTTACCATATAATAAAGACCGCGTGTCCGGTTTCCCTGATCTAGTCGGCTAAGTACGTAAGGCAGGAATTCATAGAAGGACTTGGAGTGACACAGGAGAAAGGCAAACGCGGTACGGGATGTGATTGAACTTAAGAAAAGCAGAAGGATATGTGTGTATAGATTAGGTA
>NW_018451073.1:0-370 GCF_002113885.1 Mizuhopecten yessoensis
TGCAAAGGTCATTATTGACATTGTTCTTGACATGGGTATACCAACTCACTTCCATATTTTTTTCATTTTGAGGAAAACTAATGAGCCCATCACAACTATATACACTGACAAAGGCATGCATGAAATACCTCAATCATGTTTGTCAGTCACCAAACAAAAAAGAGTTGTCTCCCTTGTTACGCTAAATCGGCCTAAACACTGAGATGGTATCACATTGCAAAACACTGATTTAGATTTGATATAATTAAATGTGTAGGTGTCTCTCTAAATGATATCATTGCCGATTATTCAAACAAGTATGAAAGTTTGTACATATACACAATCCTTCTTACCATCGTATTGCACTGCCACTATATAACCCTGCCACATT
>NW_018451074.1:0-370 GCF_002113885.1 Mizuhopecten yessoensis
AGACAGAAAGCGTTTCTTCAGTTTGGTATGAGGTGTGGTAGTGTAAAGGGTCAAATGTTAAAGATTGACAAAGAGTGTTTTGAATTTCTTAAAATCCACATGTATATATGACAAATTCACCGGTTGTTAAAAGTTTTGAATAGAAATTCTACATTTTTAGTGCAAGTTGACCCTACCTTATTTATGTTGATATAATAGAATACATCAAAGTATATGAAGGAGGCAGCGTACTACTGAATTATGATCATATCTAATCATGCATGCTGTATGCGACCACAGTATTTGTTTCAGGTAGAAATATATAACATTATTTATACAATTCCTGGATTGTACACTCACCATTCATGAATAACTGTTTTCCATAGTATTT
>NW_018451075.1:0-370 GCF_002113885.1 Mizuhopecten yessoensis
TTGACGTACTAAAACGTAATATCAAAGAAATCACTTTTGTGAAGGGGATCTTAGACGAAACACAATTTGAGGAGTGGACATCTATTACTGACAAACACAAGATAATAGTGTTAGACGACTGTTTGATAGAGGGATCTAATTCCGTGCAGCTCATGAAAATGTTTTGCATAGGGTCACATCATCGAAATGTGACGGTTATATTTTTAGTACAGAACGTATTTCAGAAGGGGAAAGTCATGCGCACTTTAAGTTTAAATACTCATTACTTTATCCTATTTAGAAACTATAGAGACCAGGCACAAATTGAGACATTGGCGAGACAGATGTTTCCCAGACGGCTAGATTATTTCAGACAAAGTTACCTTTCTGC
>NW_018451076.1:0-370 GCF_002113885.1 Mizuhopecten yessoensis
ATTTGATATTCATTTTAGTCCAAAATGGTTATGTCAGACTCTGAAGCTGCTTGCGTTTACGCCGCTCTCATCCTTCAAGATGAAGGTCTTGATGTTTCTGTTGAAATGATCGAAAAGATCATCAACGCTTCCGGTTTAGCCGTTGAAAACATCTACCCAAAGATCTTCGCCAAGGCTCTTGAAGGTAAGGACATCAAGGACTTCCTCTTCAACATTGGTTCCGCTGGTGCTGCTCCAGCTGTTGCTGGTGGTGCTGCCGCTGGTGGTGCTGCTGCCGCTGAAGAAGAAAAGGAAGAAGAAAAGGAAGAAGAAGAAGAATCCGACAGTGATATGGGTTTCGGTTTATTCGACTAAGTTAATTAAAGGAAGA
>NW_018451077.1:0-370 GCF_002113885.1 Mizuhopecten yessoensis
TTTGTGATCAACAAGATCAAAAGCTTTTCTAAAATCAATGTAGACAACGCCCAACATATTGCCTTGTTATTTTATAGGAATAGCAATATTAAACTTGAACAAGAAGCCAAATGGGCCTGTATCGCTCACCTGGTATTTTTCTCACACTTATTACCTTAAAGTGGACTAGAATAAAGCTACATGCAAAATAACAGTATTTATCATTCGAAAGAACATGTTAAGGATTTAAACAAATTTGACCCCTGTGACTTTGAAAGTTGAACAAGGTCATTACATTGAACAAACTTTATAGCCTTTCATCTCAGCATTCAACTTGACAAAGTTCACCACCCTAGACCTTCTGTTTATTTAGATTAGGTAATTTAAAGAT
>NW_018451078.1:0-370 GCF_002113885.1 Mizuhopecten yessoensis
AGTTGGTAATGTACATTTAATAACCTGGCAAAGATGGAACCTAAACAGTGCATGTTGAACCCTTTTTGAATTTAAGATTTGCAACATTGACAAATCTTTTCTTGATAAGAAATATGAAAAGACTCTTAGTTACGTGTATGATTGAGGAATAGCTACATCACTATAGGACTATTAAAAGGGAGAGGGTAAAGGGTCGGCCGTACGAAAGAATGAACGAGAAGTGACAGGGGAGGTAGATTTTCAGCTTGCTTCTGATGTAGATTGATTTGGATATTGATCCATTGATCAATCTTAGAAACAGCTCCTTAAATGTTCCTTCAATCGTATCCTTTGAATCGATATTCACAGGCTTGCTTCGAATATCACAAGG
>NW_018451079.1:0-370 GCF_002113885.1 Mizuhopecten yessoensis
CCGGGCAGTGGATGAGATGTCGTTAGGCAAGTCATTAATGAAAATCAAAAATAACAATGGACCGAACACTGTACCTTGAGGTACTCCAGAGTCCACAGGACATGAAGAGGATCGAGTACCATCAAGCACTACTCGTTGTGAACGGTTTGATAGAAAGCCCTGAATCCAATGAAGGCTGTTAGTTTTAATTACATAATATTTGAGTTTTAGCAGTAGGCAATTATGAGGAACTTTGTCGAAGCTTTAGAAAAGTCCAAAAGAATGATGTCTGTCTGTCAGTACCGAAAGATGAGTTTTTTGAAAGTTCCTCAATGGTGATGGCATGAAGTTGTGTTTCACATGAACGATGTTTCCTAAATCCATGTTGATA
>NW_018451080.1:0-370 GCF_002113885.1 Mizuhopecten yessoensis
TTGCCACCAACCACTCCGCCCAGCTGGAGGCCGGGGAAGGTAAGAGTAATAAAATCTTATTTCTTCCAACACTACACTATACCTCATAGCCACCATCCACTCTGCCCAGCTGGAGGCTGGAGAAGGTAAGAGTAATAAAATCTAGTTTCTTCCAACACTACACTATACCTCATAGCCACCATCCACTCCGCCTAGCTGGAGGCCGGGGAAGGTAAAAATAATATAATCTCATTTCTTCCAACACTACTACTTACATTACACAGCATCCCTACGACCCACTTCAGGGATATTGAGACAGTAGGGGAGAGTTAAAATGATAAAATTTTATTTCTCCAATAACTGTACAGCTGGCGGTCAGGAGGATAAGAAT
>NW_018451081.1:0-370 GCF_002113885.1 Mizuhopecten yessoensis
ACAGACGGCCCTTAGAGTTGCAACCTGCTACATGTATCACATGACCTTTACTAGTCCACGTGACGTCATCACACAAGACAAAGGTCTATCGTCAACTGACAGAAAACTGACACCTGAGGTAGGTTGTTTTTCGTTTTTCTCTTTTCTTCTTATTGAAAGTGCAATGTGTTTTACTTGATTAATTATACATGTCATGTGGGTATGGACAAATTAATGCGTTGATAATAAATGCATATTAATTGTTCTAGGACTACTGACATTTAGGAGATATTCTAAATCGGTATGATCAAACACATGTGTATATAGATTTATGTTTCATACATACTATATTTGATATACATCATTTTTGTAATATACATTATGTATTTCG
>NW_018451082.1:0-370 GCF_002113885.1 Mizuhopecten yessoensis
GAGATATAGCCGCACATGTTTATCATTCATATCTACACAAAAACACTGCAGGGAGAGGAACGCAGCCTTTAATTCGAGGAAATTAATATGATGTCTTTGCTCATCAAATGCCCACAGTCCCCCTGTGTAAAGGTCTGACTCTGTCACCACTGCTCCCCACCCATACTCTGAACTATCTGTTGTAATGATAATGTAAGGATCACCTCGGGACACTGGTCTGAAACTATTCTGAATATTTGCGATCCACCAGTCAAGTTCACATAAAACTCCCTTAGATAATGTCATTACCACTTCATAATTCCCACGTTGGAATTGTAGTTCCTCATCTTTCAATTTCTGTAACGCTTTTATGTGAAGGGGTCCATATTGT
>NW_018451083.1:0-370 GCF_002113885.1 Mizuhopecten yessoensis
TCCTTTCTTTGGTACGTGTAGCTGTGTGAAGAGCTTCAATACACTCGTAACCATTGTATCTTTCCAAGGAATACAAAACTAAGTACAGAGGTATCATAGCGTTTTTCACATTATATAATTATTTCACATGTTTTCATAACACAATTTTATTCCAGACACTATTAAAGATAGCTTCAATCATTGCGTTACTCCCACGGACACAATTAGTTATGTATTTTCAAATTCAACAAATATAAAATCTATGAATTCCTTCCCTATACTGAGCATGTAGAAACGGTAATTTGATATCAACAGTGTAAAAGTTGAACAAGATTTTTAACTTATTCACCCCTAGATATTTAAAATGGACTTGTCCAGTCTTTGATTTGGT
>NW_018451084.1:0-370 GCF_002113885.1 Mizuhopecten yessoensis
TTGCAGATCATCGAAATAACACTGATGTTAGCAATGGTTGATCGGAACGTTTGAAATATTGATCGAACAACTAACCATGTTGATCAGAATATTAACAAAATTGGTCGGAACTGCAATGTACGGCAATGTCGATTGATACTATAATGTTGTTGATGGAGACCGCAAACCTAACAATGCTCGGATCACTGACAATATCAATAGGACCAACAGGAACAATCTTGACCAAAACAATAATAAAAAAGGTCGGGACATTAACCATGATCGATCGAAATTAAAATAATGTTCATTATAACAGGAAAAAACCTAACGGGATCAATGATTATTCTTAACGTCAAAAATGTTGATCAGAGCACTAACAATGTTGATCAGA
>NW_018451085.1:0-370 GCF_002113885.1 Mizuhopecten yessoensis
AAAATCTGTTCTCGTGTGCTTCCTGTGATATTGCGTCAAAAAATCGGAAGTGGTGTTAATGTGAAATAGCGCCAAATGTATAGAGACTTCGACTCGGTAATACCATACTGAAATCTTATTTGTAGATTGAGTAAATTGTTAATGTTCAACCTCTCGGCCAATCAGGAGGATTCGCATAGGTGATGGTGGTGTGGGTAAAATTCTGCCACTGATTAGAGACGGAAACAAATCTTAGATAGGAAGTAATGATAATTTCAAGTCAATTTACATGTATCACATCAATGATTCGCACTTCCTTACACCCTAACAGTTTTATCAAAACTCACAATTTACACTTCAAATACAGCATCTTTACATCTTTTGCGGTTTT
>NW_018451086.1:0-370 GCF_002113885.1 Mizuhopecten yessoensis
TTTTTTTTTCATATATTATTTGTTGAAATTCCAATATTGGTTATGAATGTTCAAACATACTTGTTTATGAACAAAGTTAAGGAAGGTGATAATATGCATACTGTTTCTATTATGCTGAGTCCAATTATCGAAAATGTAATTTGTTTCTTTGAATTGAAAGCGCGATATACCATTTCATTAAATTTACAAAGGCAGCTGAAACCAGTGATAAGGACAGGAAGCTAAAATCGTGTACGACACAAAACAGCTGAATATGTAATTAAATATGCTAAAAACAACAAAACAACAAAACAACATGCACGGTGTACAAAATAGAATAATTCAAGTTTGTTGTCATCAAAATTAAAATTAAACTATAATAGATAAATTC
>NW_018451087.1:0-370 GCF_002113885.1 Mizuhopecten yessoensis
CTGTAATTCAAGATGGTTAACATCCCAAAGACCCGTAAGACTTTCTGTAAGGGTAAGAAGTGTAAGAAGCACACCCTCCACAAGGTTACTCAATACAAGACTGGTAAGGCTTCTCTCTTTGCTCAAGGTAAGAGACGTTATGACCGTAAGCAAAGTGGTTTTGGTGGTCAAACCAAGCCAGTTTTCCACAAGAAGGCTAAGACTACTAAGAAGATTGTTCTTCGTTTAGAATGTACCGTCTGTAAGTACAAGCAACAAATTGCCATTAAGAGATGCAAGCACTTCGAATTAGGTGGTGAAAAGAAGACTAAGGGTGCTGCCCTCCAATTCTAAGTTATTTTGTATACAAATAATTTTGATATTGAAATCC
>NW_018451088.1:0-370 GCF_002113885.1 Mizuhopecten yessoensis
GGTTCTTTCACAAATTTCAACTGGTATATGTAAACAAGAAAAACTTCACACTATTTCTGGTGATTTTAAAGATATGACCCAATTCATTTCATTTCAATGTTGTAGCACGGACAAATATGGCAAATCAAATAAAACTCAAATTTGCATCATTATATTTTGCTATTATGATAAAATGATAAATCTGTTTTACTACAGATGTGGATGTGAACATCAGTGTTGTTTTAAAACTGGCTACATCTTACATATTTCATTAACTTTTGATGAAAAATCGAGACAGGAAAAGTGTTAATAAACAAGAAAAACATAACAAAGAGGAATTTATAAGTCACTTGTCATTTTATATATTAAAAACGGCCAATGCTTAAGATTC
>NW_018451089.1:0-370 GCF_002113885.1 Mizuhopecten yessoensis
ACATTTTGTTGATGCTATAAGTGTTACATCTTCTGTTTGAACATTATTTTGATGCTATAAGTGTTACATCTTCTGTTTGAACATTTTGTTGATGCTACAAGTGTTACATCTTCTGTTTGAACGTTTGTTGACGCTATAAGTGTCACATCTTCTATTTGAACATTTTGTTGATGCTACAAGTGTCACATCTTCTGTTTGAACGTTTTGTTGATGCTATAAGTGTCACACATTCTGTTTGAACATTTTGTTGACGCTTTAAGTGTCACACCTTCTATTTAAACATTTTACTGATGCTACAAGTTTCACATCTTCTGTTTTAACATTTTGTTGACGCTATAAGTGTTACACATTCTGTTTTAACATTTTGTTG
>NW_018451090.1:0-370 GCF_002113885.1 Mizuhopecten yessoensis
ATAAAGTACCAAACAACAAAACCAGGTCTAGTGAATATAATACATAATATATAAAGAACCAAACAACAAAACCAGGTCTAGTGAATATAATACGTCATGTATAAAGTACCGAACAACAAAACCAGGTCTTGTTGATATAATACATTATATATAAAGTACCAAACAACAAGACCAAGTCTAGTGGATATTATATATAAAGTACCAAACAACAAAATCAGGTCTAGTGAATATAATACATCATGTTTAAAGAACCAAACATTAAAACCAGGTCTAGTGTATATTATATATAAAGTACCAAACAACAAGACCAGGTATAGTGGATATTATATATAAAGTACCAAACAACAAAACCAGGTCTAGTGAATATAAT
>NW_018451091.1:0-370 GCF_002113885.1 Mizuhopecten yessoensis
AAGAAATTTAGAAACAGAATAAAAACAATCATGAAGAAAGATTAGATCTATTAATTGCTTTACATTTTACTACAAGAAACAGAGAAACAGTTTTTTGTTATACATGTTGCAAGTTAGATTTTTTCCAAATCTATGGTATTTCCCAGCTTTGTTGAAAAGTCTATTGTATTTTCCCAGTTTCTGCTTAGGGGCTCTTTCCCAAAATAGCTGGCAAAATCCTGCTTTACTGCTCTTCTTTTAATATTGTCTAGCACGCTCAACGAATTGTACGATGAAACGATAGATTGGTGAAAATGTATCGTTTTAGTAGATATTTTGCAATAATCTTTATATCGTCATAGTCTCTCTACTTTGAGTATGAAACAGATAA
>NW_018451092.1:0-370 GCF_002113885.1 Mizuhopecten yessoensis
GACGATAGAATAAACACCGTGCATATATCTATACAAACTTTACTTTAAACATATAAGTGCTGGTATAAACGCTGGAGGAATCAGTTTCTCTACCTATCAGCAATGTTTTAGTGTGAGTGTAGTAAATCTATAGCTTTACAACGAAACACATTAAATAACCAAATGTTTAAATTACATTCGTTTTCTTGTATCCATATCATAAATATGAGATAGGTGTGATGTGCTGGTTGTCACGAACTATACAGGTAGAGACGAAGACAAGTAAATCCGTATGTATAACTCGTGTAAATGGTATACAGTGAACACTTGGTTTGTTAGTCAATTTTCACACTTTTTGTTTATCCTTATGATCGAAAAAAAAAAAAAAAAA
>NW_018451093.1:0-370 GCF_002113885.1 Mizuhopecten yessoensis
CGTCCGTTAAGAGGTGACCCTAAACGGACCTATTCCTAGGTTGTATAAAGTGGCGTTATTGGTATTGGACATCTGTCCCTGGTAAGTAGGCAGCACTGGAAAATTGAAAAACATATATATATATATAATAACGTGCATACCATAAGAGCAATCACAATAAAACGATCGTTAAATATTATTTGCATTTCATTTGGAGACAAATTGATAGGAAATGAACGGGTTGTGAAAACAGAATAAGAAAACTATTTTGGGAGGTTTGTAAGCGGTCAGTCAAACAAGTACTTTTCAGTCTACATTCAAAGTTATGTGATTTTGATGACGTCCGCAGTGCATTAAAACTCGTCCATCTATTACAAGTTATGGCATATAA
>NW_018451094.1:0-370 GCF_002113885.1 Mizuhopecten yessoensis
GAAGCCTCCTGTTATTCCATATGTAATTCCCACTCCAGCTGTTCATGTTCCTATTACCACACACAGACCCAGACTTTCTTCATTTTATGGAGACCCGCCTTTATCTAAAGGAGATGTCACCTATGCTCAATGGAAGTACGAGGTCACGAGCTATATGGGAGTTGATATCCATTCGAGGGAATCCATCCTTGAGGCAGTACGGTTGTCGCTGAAAGGTGAGCCAAAGAGTGTGCTGATGAGGATGAGGTGCGGAGCCACTCTAGGTGAAATTCTGGACAAGATGCAGATGGTCTATGACAGAATGGATACAGCGGAATCCCTCCTGGCAGAATTTTACTCTGCCCAGCAGCATGATGATGAGACAGTTTCT
>NW_018451095.1:0-370 GCF_002113885.1 Mizuhopecten yessoensis
AGATACAGTATGGTCATAGATAAAGTATGGTTATACACACAGTGTTTATAGATACAGTATGGTTATAGATACAGTATGGTTATATGTATACGGTATATGGTTATATATACAGTATATGGTTATATATATACAGTGTTGTTATATGTGCATTGGGGTTATCGATACAGTATGGTTATATACAATGTATATAGTGTGGTTATTTATACAGTGTGGTTATATATACAGTATGGTTATATATAAAGTGTGGTGTTATATACAGTATGGTTATACAAACAGTATGGTTATATATACAGTATGATTATAGATACAGTATGGTTATAAATAGAGTATGGTTATAGATACAGTATGGTCATAGATAAAGTATGGTTAT
>NW_018451096.1:0-370 GCF_002113885.1 Mizuhopecten yessoensis
AAAGACACACTTACCTTATTCTTACACACTGTACTTCGCAATCGGAAGATGTGTTTGTACAACATATCCATTCACTCCAGGTGAAATAGTATAGAAGATATGCCCCGGATAAACACTTTCAAAAGTTAAGGTCAAAGCATAGGCCACAGTAAGGCCATAGTGACCTTCTTCTTGCTGTCTGTACTTCGCCATCCCAAGATGTCCTTGCACACCAAATCTGGTTATACCATGAAAAACAGTATAGAAGTTAGTAAAATACCAAATAAAACATTTTCAAAAGTAAACGTCAAAGGTCAAGTCATAGGTCGCAATGACCTAATTCTTGGACACCTCCATTACAAGATGTCATTGTACACAAAATATGAATACT
>NW_018451097.1:0-370 GCF_002113885.1 Mizuhopecten yessoensis
ATGTCATCGTTATTTCTTTTCTCTTACATTGTTCCACTCCATACACTCAAACAACAGACCAACCATTGTGGTTCTAGACTCTGTGGTTCTTATGAAGAAAAATGTATTTACATATCTGACCAAAATGACCTAGACTATATGTCAACATCATATTCTTTAAATGCTATAATAAACACATTGGGAGTTTGGAGGCTGTTAAGGTGTTAAAACAAATTTGACCACTGTAACCTTGAAAATAACTAAGGTCATGCTGGTGATCATGAAACCAAATTATGGTTATTTTTATCAATAGTTTGTATCGCTAAATACTAGCACGTTTCTTGTAAAAAAATCGTTCCCGTTCTTCGTAAAAAGACAGTTGAGTATTTTA
>NW_018451098.1:0-370 GCF_002113885.1 Mizuhopecten yessoensis
TTCAGAAAAAAAAATCCTTAAAATTTCTGAATATATTTTTTTGTCGTTTGTATGTACTCGTATAACATTCATCATTTAAAATGAACTAATCTCGAAAAACAGTAAGCACATCAATGCGAGTATTAAGATTATTATTTAATATGTCTGGCTTCAACTCCAACTGACAACAGACGAAAATAGTTCAACTATCAATAGGCGAAACGTCCCGGGTCGAGTGACAAAAGAAATATACCATTTTGCCACATCGTTGAACTTGTAAACAATACAAATCGTCCACTCAGTCATAGCTTGACAAAGGGACAAGATGGTCTTGAAGCGTTGCGACACGTGTAATACGTACATTGTTTGTGTAGAAAGTAAAACTTTGATA
>NW_018451099.1:0-370 GCF_002113885.1 Mizuhopecten yessoensis
TTGTCCCTAACCCCATATTGAACCCTCCCGCTGCCGCACTGGATCAGCCCTGGCTCGCTGTTTTTCAAAGCACCTTAGAAACACTTACGCATTAAATATTGGCGATATTTAATCCCTCATCTACATATCATCTCCATAGGGATAATTAACCAAAATCGATCTGCCATCCATATTGGAATATTTTGACCTTTATCTATTTTTCCTTCATCTTTCTTTACTTAGCTGTTGCAATGAAAAAAACCTCGAAACAAATAAGTTCATAGAATTTATTTTGTATCTGTAATTATTCCATACAACTTTTCAATGGACATTCCTTTTTGATTACAATCAGTCTGTTTAAAAGTGATAATGACGTTTCATGCTGGGCAAT
>NW_018451100.1:0-370 GCF_002113885.1 Mizuhopecten yessoensis
GCGTAAAAAGAACTCCTTTGTGATGATATTCTTGAATGATTCCTTACAAAGTGTATGTAAAGTAAATAGTGGACTTACAAACATGTCATTACAGTCATTATTGAAGTATACACTGAAGATAACTGTTTAAATATATAATAATTGGTATTGTGTATTGCCCTAAAGCATCAATGTAAATTATCAATATCGTTGTAATAATGTCTCAACACTATAGTAATCATCTGCTTAAACTGATGTGACTTCATTGTGATGTCTTATAAATACACCTACACACTCTTTGTAAAAGTCAATTTATTGTAGTTTACCTGTTAAGCCATTTCATTTGTTTTGATAGAACAACATATCTAGGCGATGATGAATATTTTTTTTT
>NW_018451101.1:0-370 GCF_002113885.1 Mizuhopecten yessoensis
ATTCTATAGATTTGTTAAATAAAATATATAATGGATGGCACAGTTTAGTAGCAGCCTCTTTCAATAGACGGGGGTTTATCATATCTGGCCTCACTGCTTTAGAGACATCAAGAGATAGTATTATATCTTTTATATAATTTATACTAATTTGAATGGTATTAAGAATAGACGTCGGAAATGGAGGCGGCGGAAGAAGGACAGCAGCACTATCATCAATAGATGTTTGAATGCTCACTAAAATACTTGTTAAAAACCTGTACTTTTTCGAAGTCTGTTTCGTGAAGTTGGTCAAACACTATCAGTGACGGAGTTTCGTTATTTTTTTATGATCGCTGCATGAGGTGATTGATAGTTTGCCACCAAGATCGTC
>NW_018451102.1:0-370 GCF_002113885.1 Mizuhopecten yessoensis
TGACCTATGCCCGGTCAAGTTTTCTGCATCCAGTACAGCCATTGAGGTATGTCGGCAGTAACCCCTCTGCATCCGGTACAGCCTATCGAGGTATCTCTGCTCCATCCCTGATCCAGGTCCCGGGCTGTCGTCAACGTCCGCCATTCCCCAGGATCTGCAATACATTATTCTGACAGAGTGTCATCATTTTGAAAGATTTGCAATAGTATCGTTTTACCAAACCAAATATTTGGTAAAATCGGCGATACATTACCGCCGCCACATATAAAAACGATACCTTCTGACATTCGTCATCAGGCCGCGTACTGTTCAATACAAAGCACTATTGCTTGTAATAACAGTACATCTGTTGTAGCTGAAGGACAGGCAA
>NW_018451103.1:0-370 GCF_002113885.1 Mizuhopecten yessoensis
GTTATCCGTTAAATGCGTTTTTGCTAAAAGTATTTGATTAAGTCTTCCAGGACCAATTGCTTAAACCATAGTTTGAATTAATTTCACGTGACATGTCGGGCTATTTTTATACAAGACATGTCACGTGAATTACAATGCATACAAACTTAGCAGAAAACGCATCACAATTGGGTCTGTTCATCCTCATGATATATCGGATTGTCGTGTCGTTTATCTTTCTCTGCTCCAAATTGTCCGTCTTGGTGATCAACTGAATTTTGATGGCCCTTGATGTGCAAATCTACTTCATTTGTTGAATTATACGAAATATTTGTGTTTTTCATTAGTGACTGATCCTTTTGGCTTGCCTGTTGAAGAACAAAAAACTGAT
>NW_018451104.1:0-370 GCF_002113885.1 Mizuhopecten yessoensis
TTTTCAGTATTTATACCAGTAATATATGTTCATTATTTCTGAGTCGATTTGCTAATATCTATGCGCAGAGTGTAAAAAAGATAAGGTGATATTGGGTCGCTTTGAGGATAGCTGTGTTTTATATTACAACAGGCCAATGGCCACGTGGGCTTGCGTTTTTTGACGATCTTGTCTGAATTTATGCAACACAAAGTGAAATGATTAGTGTTTATAAACGAAGTCTGTTTTACAGGCTTAGTTTGTGGGTCGGTTGTTGCCTTCAGTCTTACTTTATGATGGAGTGATTTGTTTTGCATTTCTATTTTTTTCGTGTCCTCCTCTGATCAAGGACATTTAACCTCTTGTCCTGTCTCGCTTTATGTGTAAGTTT
>NW_018451105.1:0-370 GCF_002113885.1 Mizuhopecten yessoensis
AACAGTACAATACTGTACACACCTGTATAACAGTACAATACTGTATACACACCTGTTTAACAGTACAATACTTTGCACACCTGTATAACAGTACGATACTGTATACACACCTGTATAACAGTACAATACTGTATACACCTGTATAACTGTACAATACTGTACACACCTGTATAACAGTACACTACTGTACACACCTGTATAACAGTACAATACTGTATACACACCTGTATAACAGTACAATACTTTGCACACCTGTATAACAGTACGATACTGTACACACCTGTATAAAAGTGCAATACTACACACACCTGTAGAACAGTACAACACTGTACACACCTGTATAACAGTACAGCACTGTACACACCTGTAT
>NW_018451106.1:0-370 GCF_002113885.1 Mizuhopecten yessoensis
CCCCTGTGACCTTGAATATAAGTAAAGGTCATTAATTTTAACAAACTTGGTAGCCCTTCATCCTAGCATGTTACTGCCAAAATATCATTATCATAGGTCTCTTTAGTTATTCAGAAGAAATTGTTTCAAATTTTTACCATATTTGACCCCTGTGACCTTGAAGTAAGTGAAGGTCATTATTTGAACAAACTTGGTAGCTCTTCATCACAGTTTGCTTCTGGCCAAATATCATCACACTAGGCCTTGTGGTTATTAAAAAGAAGTTGTTTAAAGTAAAATATTGACACCGGACGGATGACGGAAGACAGATAGACGACAGATGCCGCGCCACGGCATAAGCTAGATTCACCCTTCGGGCCAGGTGAGCTAA
>NW_018451107.1:0-370 GCF_002113885.1 Mizuhopecten yessoensis
TCTGGCCCTGACACCAGACTTAGACATTTTGACAGATAGATGTCCAAATTTCTAATGGCCAGAGGAAACTCGAGCTAAGCCTGACTCATCATGCAAACTAATTAAAATACATTCTCTTAGAGCACAGGAGTTTGTTTTAAATGATGTCTCAGTTGCTCTGTAGGGAGGGCTATGTGTGTGTATGGAGCATGGTTATTGGTGGTGAAAATAGGCATTTCAACAAAACAATTATATGGTGATTTTTAATTACTCCATTAACGAATGCGACCATTTATTGTTTACTGTTTTTATCATGATAAATGGAGGTGCTGGGCAGACTCATATGATATGTGTATATATTCTATATAATAGTACTATTACATAGTATATA
>NW_018451108.1:0-370 GCF_002113885.1 Mizuhopecten yessoensis
CCAAAAGGAGTAAGTATTTTAAGTAGATTTGGCGAAACTAAACAAGGGTTTTCCTGTCTAATATCTGTGCCATTAGGTGTTTGTAAAGGCTAACAGGGATAGGTTATGTATACTGCATACATTTCCTACATACTTGGGCTTTGCTATAACATTGACCTAAAAATTTTCAGTTAATTGTGAAATTTTAACCCTGCACATTTTTATATATAGATATGGGTTACCGAAAATGGTGAAAATGTCGCTATTTTCAGGTGACCTTACATTCCTCACAATAAAGATCACATCATTTTCAGGAAAATTTATTGTCATCAGATTTCATATTTGCTAGGAATATTAATTGTAAGCAATTTACACCAAATAACCCCCACCC
>NW_018451109.1:0-370 GCF_002113885.1 Mizuhopecten yessoensis
GGTTTTTCTTCCTTTTTCTATTGCTCAAGCTTTTGTAGAGAAAAAACAAGGCTGATAACAAAATAAAGATGGCACCAAATTGTATCTCTACGAAGAGTCCCCACAGAGCAAGCCATAACAGACACTTCAGACTCATCTCCAATATTGCTAATTTATCCCACACTTTAGGCTCTGAAACCTCTTCCCCGGGATCTTCCTGTTGCTGGCTGTCTTTAGTTGACATAGCTGTCGAGTTTGTTTCATTTTGAGATTCTGATCTAGAATGTGAAGAGTTGACACTCCCATCAGTCTGAAATATACATGTGGAGAAGTTTTTAAAAGCTGAGTACATGTGTAGCAGAGAGAATAAAATACAAAGTAACCAGAGAAG
>NW_018451110.1:0-370 GCF_002113885.1 Mizuhopecten yessoensis
AAGGACCCAAACCGGTTACAAAGGTAAAATTTTGGTTTGATATTAGAAAGTTGAGTCAAATTTTAGAGTACTACTATTTTGAACTGTTTTCAAGAATCATTAAGTCAAAAAATAATACTGATATTGATCTGAAGTACTACATTATTATTTACAGTCAAATCTAAAAAAAGTGTTGAAGGCCTGCTGGTGTTCGCACATTAGTGCCTCTTAAGTTAACGAGAGATGACAAATTTGTGACGAGATGTCTTATACAGATCAAAATTTGACGATGCACAAAGATATTCTTAGAATTGAATTCACATATTAAATATAACTTTTCAGAAGAAAAAACAAAAATGTTTCACGCGCAGATTATCGCGTTTATATTAGC
>NW_018451111.1:0-370 GCF_002113885.1 Mizuhopecten yessoensis
CCATTCCTTTTTAAAGTGATCATTAAAACACTTCTCCCTGCATTTTGGATTTGGAAAAAAAGGATCCGTTATTTCAGGAAAACAGAAGATTACTTTTGTATTATTCCCTTTTTCCCCCATTTCTTCCCTCATACTATAAGTCTTTTACTGTTTTTCAACAGATTCACACTGGTATATATATTAAAGAATCTACGTTATGTTTATTTGCTTTCCAGATTGTAGTTATTAAATATACTTGTAAAAATATTCTATGATATGTATTTACAGAAATGTCTGTATCGTCATTTAAAGTGATATCACTGGAATAGACTTAGGTCACTACTTGTTTGCTCCGTACCATAATCTCCCAATATGTGAGGCGGGACGGCAA
>NW_018451112.1:0-370 GCF_002113885.1 Mizuhopecten yessoensis
TTGACCATTTAAGGAGACAATGGTATTATTGTTTTGCCTATGATGTAGAGATTTTTAAAAATACTTTCTTTTTTGGCCCGTTCAAATGAGTCTAGTACATTCAAGAGAGATAATTGTAAGGATAGGTTGGTTTGAGAACCTGAAACATGAATATTTTTTTCTGGCTTTAAGCAATGTGTACCGTTATTTGAGATAAAGCCGAACAAATCGAGAACGTAGGAGAAATCTACAAAACAATACCTGGAGTCCTTCGGTGGACGGTACATTTACGGAAACTTGTGTCCAGGTCTGTCCCTGATCTCCACTCAGTGACCAAATATTAGCCTTGGATGTGGTGGTCCCGGATGTAGCGACAGCCAGCTGACCAACA
>NW_018451113.1:0-371 GCF_002113885.1 Mizuhopecten yessoensis
TGAATCTAGACTCAAAAATGATGAAAGACAACATTAATTATACTATCTGCAGTCTGTGACGTTAACTATTTTCCTTACTAGTCATTTGGACTAGTGAACCCATAATTTTAATAGTCCAACTGTGAATTTGCTCGTCCAAATTACAGACTGGTCTTTTTTACAGCATGAAGTGTAAATTGTGATCTAAATTGGAAAATTATTAGAAATCAAAACAAAATGTCTCTCAATAATTAACAAAAGAAACGGAGCACAGAACTTGATCGCTAATTATCTCTAAGACAGTATTATTGTTGTTTCCATTGAGCCTTTAAGCACTAGTCAGAACCGTATTTTTTTTTTTTTCGTGTTGGAACAATTTTTTCTGTCTGTTC
>NW_018451114.1:0-371 GCF_002113885.1 Mizuhopecten yessoensis
CGTTTCGCCCCAAATTCGTTACGTCCCAAACCAGTTCGCCCCAAAAAATTTTCCACATCGACCCAATTTTCAATTCGGTTCGCCCAAAAGTTGATTCATCTCGCCCCAACCAGTTCGCCCCAAAAAAAGCATAACGCCCCAAATAGTTCGCCCTAATAAAAAGGAAAGTGCTTATTTTCACATTATTATGTGAATGTGTTTACCGTGTTAAGGGATATAGCTCTTGTTTCGTGTATACTACGAAAAGGTCGGTGCATCAAATATATGTACACATTATTTCAGTTTTGCAAAGCCGGAATAGTAAAAGTGCTATGTTTCCTTTGACGGTCGTTTTCAGTTTAAGTTTCCATAACACGTGACTTACGGAAATG
>NW_018451115.1:0-371 GCF_002113885.1 Mizuhopecten yessoensis
GCCCCTTTATTACTTAGGGCTACAACGATACCCATACCTCACGATACCATCCGTATGTAGATTTACGTATCTGCTCATTAGGTCAACTTCATAATGATTGAGTGTAGGATTTTACAGTTTTGTCATAAACTTAGTTATATATGTATAGTAAATGGCGTCAAAATGTATTTTGGTATAGGTTTAAGCACTTTTGCACAGAGGGCACACCTTTACTAAGAGATTCCTAAACAAGAAGTAACTTCTTAGAGTTAGAAATGATAACTTCAGTACCGTCAGTGTATCGCGATACAAGCAAACAGAACGATTCGAAACGTTACATAAAAAAATATCAAGATACGAAACGGCACGATATATCGTTGCAGCCGTATTAT
>NW_018451116.1:0-371 GCF_002113885.1 Mizuhopecten yessoensis
GTACTCTATGTGTACTGTAAACACTTTAACAATATATACATAGTTATTTTACAGTACTCTATGTGTACTGTAAACACTATAACAATATATACATAGTTGTTATCCATTACTCTATGTGTACTGTAAACACTGTAACAATATATACATAGTTGTTATCCATTACTCTATGTGTACTGTAAACACTTTAACAATATATACATAGTTGTTATACAGTACTCTATGTGTACTGTAAACACTATAACATTATATACATACATTGTAGTTGTTATACAGTACTCTATGTGTACTATAAACACTGTAACAATATATACATAGTTGTTATACATTACTCTATGTGTACTGTAAACACTGTAACAATATATACATAGTTG
>NW_018451117.1:0-371 GCF_002113885.1 Mizuhopecten yessoensis
ATACAAATACTACACCTATGACATTCACCTACAAATACTACACCATTGACATTCCCCTACAAATACTACACCAATGACATTCCTATACAAATACTACACCAATGACATTCCTATACAAATACTACACCAATGACATTCCAATACTAATACTACACCAATGACATTCCAATACTANCATTCCTATACAAATACTACACCAATGACATTCCAATACTAATACTACACCAATGACATTCACCTAAAAATACTACATCAATGACCTTCCCCTACAAATACTATACCAATGACATTCCCCTACAAATACTACATCAATGACATTCCAATACTAATACTACACCAATGACATTCCTATACAAATACTACACCAATGA
>NW_018451118.1:0-371 GCF_002113885.1 Mizuhopecten yessoensis
ACATGCCGCCAATGACGGAGAGAAACATATAGGGTCTTACAAAGTTGACGGGTATATCACAAATGAAGGAGAAAAGGACACTATCTTGGAATTCCACGGGTGTTTCTGGCACGGTTGTACGAAATGTTATGCCCGTAACATGATCAACACCGTAACCGATTGTACCATGGCCGATCTCCACATGAGAACGTTGGACAAGCAACGTTATCTACAAGATCTAGGATATAACTACAGATGCATGTGGGAATGCGACTTTGAAAGACAAAGTAAGCTTGATGAACCACTCAAGTCATTTTTGAACACACTAGACATCGAAGAACCTCTACAACCAAGAGACGCTTTCTATGGAGGAAGAACAGAAGCATTTACGA
>NW_018451119.1:0-178 GCF_002113885.1 Mizuhopecten yessoensis
AAACAGCTGTGTACATGGTTATTACTAATATCAACGTTAACAGTATAAACAACTGTGTACATGGTTATTACTGATATCAACGTTAACAGTACATACAGCTGTGTACATGGTTATTATTGATATCAACGTTAACAGTACAAACAGCTGTGTACAAGGTTATTATTGATATCAACGTTAA
>NW_018451119.1:184-371 GCF_002113885.1 Mizuhopecten yessoensis
GCTGTGTACATGGTTATTACTGATATCAACGTTAACAGTACATACAGCTGTGTACATGGTTATTATTGATATAAACGTTAACAGTATAAACAGTTGTGTGCATGGTTATTACTGATATTCACGTTAACAGTACATACAGCTATGTACATGGTTATTACTGATATCAACGTTAACAGTACAAACAGCT
>NW_018451120.1:0-371 GCF_002113885.1 Mizuhopecten yessoensis
AGTTGTAGAAAAGACAAAAAAGGAATCCAGGAGAGAACCACAAAAAAATCTGAATACTACTAGCAGGAAAAGTCTCAGAAATTAAACTCCCAATTTCATCTTACCTACAATATAGTGGCGATATTTTTAGGTAAGAAAAGTATATATAAGTACGGATGGAAGTACTTTCATTAAATTTTGAGGAGATGTCACAAAACAACTTAGCAGGATAAAGGTAATGTTATGAAACTATACCCACAGCCTAGTTTTAATAATTCGAAAACAATCTCAATTGTTCTCGGTTGGGATTAACACATGGAAAATAGATCAGAACTTGAGACACTAAAGCATCACTTAACAATTATTCATAAAACATGCCAGATTAACGCTAG
>NW_018451121.1:0-371 GCF_002113885.1 Mizuhopecten yessoensis
GATATAGGACTGTTTAGTTCTGTTGAGATATAGGACTGTTTAGTTGTGTCGAGGTCTAGGACTGTTTAGTTCTGTTGAGATCTAGGACTGTTTAGTTCTGTTGAGATATAGGACTGTTTAGTTATGTCGAGATGTAGGGCTGTTTAGNTAGATATAGGACTGTTTAGTTATGTCGAGATCCAAAACTGTTTAGTTCTGTTGAGATCTAGGACTGTTTAGTTATGTCGAGATCTAAGACTGTTTAGTTCTGTCGAGGTCTAGGACTGTTGAGTTCTGTTGAGATATAGTACTGTTTAGTTCTGTTGAGATCTAGGACTGTGTATTTATGTCAAGGTCTTGGACTGTTTAGTTCTGTTGAGATATAGGACTGT
>NW_018451122.1:0-371 GCF_002113885.1 Mizuhopecten yessoensis
ACGGTGTGGCAAAGTGTTCGTTTTGACTCTTTGAACACTGTGTGGCAATGTTCTCGTTGTTACTCTTTAAACTGATTGTGGTGTGTCAATATTCGCGTTGTTACTCTTTGAACTGATTGTGGTGCGTCAATATTAGCATTGTTACTCTTTAAACTGATTGTGGTGTGGCATTATTAGCATTGTTACTCTTTGAACTGATTGTGGTGTGTCAATATTCGCGTTGTTACTCTTTAAACTGATTGCGGTGTGGCATTATAAGCGTTGTTATTCTTTGAACTGATTGATGTGTGGCAATATTCGTGTTGTAACTCTTTAAACTCATTGCAGTGTGGAAATGTTCGTGTTGTAACTCTTTAAACTCATTGCAGTGT
>NW_018451123.1:0-371 GCF_002113885.1 Mizuhopecten yessoensis
CAGAATTGGTAAAAAATCACCTATCAGGAGAATTCATATTACTCGATCACTTTTAAAGTGAGAAAGGAAACGGTTACATCTTTTTGTTCATTGTGTCATTTTCCAGACATTTAAAAGGTTTTGATTAGATTTTTGGGGAAAAAAAGGGATGTACATGGTAGCAGAGTACAGTAGCGTACGGTGGCCATGGGTGATATTTTTATACAATGAATAACCCCTGTCATATAACATGTATCAAAATTTAAAAAAAAAATCAGCACTAAAATTGGCATATACATGATGAAGTGGACTATGTGGGCTTCATAATTTTTCTAAAAAAAAATCGTATTTTGGTTTGAGACTACAATTTTGGGCATTTACAAATCTGTGTC
>NW_018451124.1:0-371 GCF_002113885.1 Mizuhopecten yessoensis
TAATGACGGGTGGGGAGTATCAGAGGTATGTCACACGTCATAGTGCTATAATGACTGGTGTGGAATATCATGGTATGTCAAACGTCATAGTGTTATAATGACGGATGAGGAATATCAATGGTATGTCAACGTCATAGTCTTATAATGTCGGATGTCGAGTATCAGATGTATGTCAAAGGTCATATTGTTATAATGACGGGTGTGGAATATCATGGTATGTCAAACGTCATAGTGTTATAATGACGGATGAGGAATATCAATGGTATGTCAACGTCATAGTCTTATAATGTCGGATGTGGAGTATCAGATGTATGTCAAAGGTCATATTGTTATAATGACGGGTGTGGAATATCAGAGGTATGTCAAACGTC
>NW_018451125.1:0-371 GCF_002113885.1 Mizuhopecten yessoensis
GTAATTATATTACATTAACATTGTGAGTTAAATGAATGTGGTTCAGAAATAAAAATGATGGTACGTATATTGGTGTCTCTTGTATATCGTAATTTTTAAATGTTCAAATGTGATATTTTCGTTAAAATCCAATCAATGACCATTTGTATGTGTGACTTCGATTGCTTCCCTGTGGTTATACACAAGTGGCTGGTTTTTCCAATGACGGGCAAGGCTATGTTCAAATGCTCGGACTGTTCGTGACATTACGACCTCCGATGACAGGCCGTTCCATATATCCACGGTTCGGGAAGGAATGAGTGTTTCCGGATATTCAGCCGCGTTCCTTGTTTGAATAATTTGAGTTCGTGTCCTCTGGTGGTGGTGGTGGT
>NW_018451126.1:0-371 GCF_002113885.1 Mizuhopecten yessoensis
TTTAATTGACAACATTTCATTCGAAGTATAACTGTTAAAACCACAAGTTACCATAGACGCCATCATTTCAAAATATACGGCCATATGATCACTGTAAACATTTGGCAAGTCAACATAGAAGTCAACAATAGATGAGAATAATTCAGGTGAAGTAATTACATAATCAACTAGACTACATCCTCGGTCATTCGCGAAAGTTAACGATCCTATACCCGCGTCTTTTCCTACTCTACCATTCAACATACGTAAAGCAGAAGTCTTACAGAAATCAATCAACTTTAAACCATTGCTATTAACTCTACCCTTATCAAGTGAATACCGCTTATCCATACTGTCCTCTACGTATTCGTCATCTATAGGTATAAAGTAAC
>NW_018451127.1:0-371 GCF_002113885.1 Mizuhopecten yessoensis
TCACAGTTACAGGTAAATATATATATTATAATTTAATTTTATAATTTCTTCCGAGGAATTACAGATTCCACTTGCAAACCACTTATATAATATGTACAGAAGACGTAGCAGTCTATGTGATTAGTTATAATTTCAAACAGTGTCTTGTAAGCCATTTTAGGCTGAAGATCATATACAATTACATTTTCTATTTAATGCATTTGTTAAATATGATACCAGGTGTCAATCAGAAACATTTTTTTATGAAAATAATCTTCCGTTACATTACATTAAGATGATTGATCCCTGTTATGTAACTATATGTGTTTATACTGTGTACCTATATAGTGATATATGACACTATAATAAACAAAATTGACTTGACTTGACTT
>NW_018451128.1:0-371 GCF_002113885.1 Mizuhopecten yessoensis
TATAATGTAATCAGCTGGTCTGTCCGTCTGTCTGTCCGTAGAAAAATTTGTCTTCACAATTCCTCCAAAACTACTGAGCTGATTTCAACGAAAGTTAACAGATATGGTAACTACCCTCTGATGTTGTGAATCCAAGTAGTATTTGTTTCATTCCGACCCATTTTTATGGTGTTATGGTTCTTTGTAGAAAAATCCTTGTCCGGACAACTTCTCCAAAACTACTGGGCCAATTTCAACGACAGTTTTCAGATATGATAATTACCCCCCTAATGTTGTGCATGCATGTATTTTATTTTTATTCGGTTCCTTTTTATGGAATTGTGGCACCTTGTTGAAAGGTCCTTGCCCTAACAAATTCTCCTAAACTATGC
>NW_018451129.1:0-371 GCF_002113885.1 Mizuhopecten yessoensis
ATGTACATGTCTCGTGATATTCAATAGGTACACGTGTGAAAAATATACTCATTTGATTCTACTCTAATATTTTGCATAACATGGTGATATGATTTTCGTACAAGATTTGTCATAATGTTGTTAATTTCTATAATATCAAAGCTATTATCTGAACGAGCAGATTTCCAAAACATTTACGCCAACATGTACGTTACATCGTGTGATTAAACATCAGTCTGATAGCTTACTGACAATATACATAAAAATGGCGCGGCAAAATATTTTAGATATTTCGATATTTAATAAAAGCCTGGTATAGGGATTGAATCTGGATATCTCAAACAACGTGTAGTATGAATTGAAGTAATTTGTTTCACATTCCAGACAAATTA
>NW_018451130.1:0-371 GCF_002113885.1 Mizuhopecten yessoensis
GATGCTTTTGGAGGGTTTCGGCTACGTTGTGGAAAAGCTTACCATATGCTATTAGAAAGTCAAATACGCTGGCCAAGTTCAAGAGGGACATCAAAACTCCCCTCTTCACGTCTGCATTTTAGAATCTTTGCAAAGACGTCCTGTAAATACCACCCTTTTATTTGTTCAATTATGTGCACATTGCTTGCTTAAATGTATAAAAGTGATTGTAAGCCTTTACTTTTTGTTTTCACAATTATAACCATTACTTTTATCTATATGTTGTATAGCGCTTTAGAGTAATTTTACAAATGATATAGGGCGCTTTATAAATGTTGTATATTATCATTATTATTATTATTATTATTATTATCTATATTGACCAAACCTTA
>NW_018451131.1:0-371 GCF_002113885.1 Mizuhopecten yessoensis
ACATTCCTCCAGAATATACAAAATATTCATCTGATAATGCTTTTAATGAAATAGAGGAAGAGTTAATTATTTTTTCACAAGGAAAGGATAATGTTATCCTGGCAGGTGATTTTAACGCAAGAACCTCGACAATACCGGACTATATTGAACCTGATGAAAGACTATTAGATATATTAAATGTTGTAGATAAGAATGAAGATATTGATAATATGAACTGTGTACGTCAACTTATTGAGCAAAACATCCCCCTTCAAAGATATAGTTAAGATAAAGCCCGACAAAATAGATATGGGAATCTGCTAATTGAATTATGTAAAAGATCATCTTTTTTTTATTGCAAATGGTCGAATATGTAAAGATAAACACATAGG
>NW_018451132.1:0-371 GCF_002113885.1 Mizuhopecten yessoensis
TTATTGCAAAAAATTAAAACAAAAACGTTTTGAAAAAGCTATTTCATTTAAATTCTATTGTTTTGATTTTATTTTGTCGATTATCATTAATTCAGGGTCTTAGAAGGACGAAACGACTGTATGATTCAGTGCGTTTCATTTGAAGTTTTCTGTATCTGTTCCTAAATTTTAAAGGTGCACTCACCTTTCATTATTCAAGGTGGTAGACTGTGCTGGTGGAAATGTAGTCCCCGAGGTTCGCTGTAACCTTTATGGCCATAAATATATTGACTATTATTATGTTGAGTAGTGGCATGGATCATGATATAGGTAAGACCATGGCAAGCTTGGTTTATTTTGCTTAAAAACATTCTTTGCAGTATGGATTTTGT
>NW_018451133.1:0-371 GCF_002113885.1 Mizuhopecten yessoensis
ACAGCATGAATTTAAATGTAATGTCAGTCAATAATACCGCAATAGCAGGCCTCGCCATCTAAATAGCATGACTTTAAATGTAATGTCAGTCAATAATACCGCAGTAGGGGGCCTCGCCATCTAAATAGCATGAATTTAAATGTAATGTCAGTCAATAAAACCGCAATAGCAGGCATCGCCATCTAAATAAACATGAATTTAAATGTAATGTCAGTCAATAATACCGCAATAGGAGGCCTCGCCATCTAAATAAACATGAATTTAAATGTAATGTCAGTCAATTATACCGCAATAGGAGGCCTCGCCATCTAAATAAACATGAATTCAAATGTAATGTCAGTCAATAATACCGCAATAGGAGGCCTCGCCAT
>NW_018451134.1:0-371 GCF_002113885.1 Mizuhopecten yessoensis
TGTATAAACACTAGTGACAGACACTACTACTCTAGCCTGTATATGCATGGCTGTGTATAAACACTAGTGACAAACACTACTACCCTAGCCTGTATATGGCTGTGTATAAACACTAGTGACAGACATTACTACCCTAGCCTGTATATGGCTGTGTACAAACACTAGTGACAGACACTATTACTCTAGCCTGTATATGGCTGTGTATAAACACCAGTGACAGACACTACTACCCTAGCCTGTATATGCATGGCTGTGTATAAACACTAGTGACAGACACTACTACCCTAGCCTGTATATGTATGGCTGTGTATAAACACTAGTGACAAACACTACTACTCTAGCCTGTATATACATGGCAGTGTATAAACACT
>NW_018451135.1:0-371 GCF_002113885.1 Mizuhopecten yessoensis
ACATCTATCTTAACATGACGACTTCTAACATCTATCTTAACGTGATGTTTTCTAACATCTATCTTAACGTGACAATATCTAACATCTATCTTAACGTGACAAAATCTAACATCTATCTTAACGTGACGATATCTTACATCTATCTTAACATGACAATATCTAACATCTATCTTAACGTGACAATATCTTACATCTATCTTAACATGACAATATCTAACATATATCTTAACGCGACGTTTTCTAACATCTTTCTTAACGTGACGACATCTAACATCTATCTTAACATGACGACATCTAACATCTATCTTAACATGACGACTTCTAAACATCTATCTTTTTTTCTTTTCTTTTTTTTATATTTTTTTTTTTTT
>NW_018451136.1:0-371 GCF_002113885.1 Mizuhopecten yessoensis
AAGGATTTGAATACATTCATTAACATTTCTATCTCTATCTTCTTAGTTCTTATATAACACAAAAAGCAGAAAATAAAATTTTATACAAAACGAAAGTACAATTGATATATTTCCATCGGAATTTCCCAGTGACTCACTAGTATTGTATGTGTTGGAATTGAAGACGCGTTTTTATGGACAGAGGGCAGATACGTTTGTGCTTGTAAGTAGTCTTATTGAGAATTAAATATGAACGAAATTGAGCGTGTGATATTGTAAACTTTGTTTATTTAGCAAACACCATATGAAATAAGGTAAACCAGATGACTATGCAAAGGCAAAGAATTAGCCAAGCCACCATATTTGAAGATAGCTATATGCAATTACAACTG
>NW_018451137.1:0-371 GCF_002113885.1 Mizuhopecten yessoensis
TATGGAATATAAAATACTTAAGACATAGTTTTATTTCTGTTTCTAAACCACCCACATTCAGCCATCTCTTATCTATACGCATTGCCAACTGTTGTATTTGATGAGTTAATTCGAATATAATGAGCACGTGGTTTCCTGATCAGGATGGCCCCGGTCAGGACCGTATACGCTACTAGCTATATATAGTTATAGACTATACGGCTTATAACAATTCTTGTAAGTCGGGGTTCTATTTCTAAATTAAAACGACTCCTCTAATGACAATATACACAACGATCTATCTTTAGTTTATAAATGTTTATATCTAGATATTAAAAAAGTTGACATTTTTTCTGATCATGACGTCCACGCCGAGGACCGTGTTCGTTATA
>NW_018451138.1:0-371 GCF_002113885.1 Mizuhopecten yessoensis
ATAGCAGTTATTATGCAAAAACAAACATAATAAACGGACGTTTTATTCTAGTGAATTACAGCGTCACGAGGAACGTCTGTCTCCAGACGTGTTGCAAAATTTTCGAACTGCTTAGTTGCAAACTGATTTCACTTAAGCGTTGTTTGTGAGGATATTTGGCCTTACATTTCTTCTCATTCAGTTAAAAAAACCATGTTATAAACATTGTATTATTAGATTCATTGTGATGTTGGCTTTCATTGAAGTTTCAATTGTTATACTACCTGATGTTTTGGAAACTTAAACAAGTAGAGTAGTTCTAAATATTATGAAATGACAGAAACATAAGGCCAAACAAATTACTTGTGTTTCTACTATCAGAAAAAAATAGA
>NW_018451139.1:0-371 GCF_002113885.1 Mizuhopecten yessoensis
ATGAAGTTTTCTCAGATGTCTGTGATATTACATGTTCGTAAATACCGATACTACATGAACAAGGTAATATTTCCTTTTGGTGGATGAAAATAATACAGATTTGTATGAAAGTTAGTAAATATAATAATTTATTCTGTAAGTAATATGGCACTCAGCGAGGATATTATTCCATGGCAAATAAATCATTTACTCTGAGAAAAATGTTAAAAGCAAAGTCTAGTCTGGACCTGGATGTCATTCAAATTGTGGTTAGTAATCTGACAACAAGAGCAGACATAAAATACAGGTAAAAAGAAATAGACTAGAATATTTTGGCAATACAATCTCGAACAAGAGGCCCATGGGCCTTAACGGTCACCTGATATATTTAT
>NW_018451140.1:0-371 GCF_002113885.1 Mizuhopecten yessoensis
AAACAATATATTTTTCTTTTATTAGACCAATTTTGGAATATTCTGTTATTGTCTGCGACAATTTACCAAACTATGTCAAAACTTAGAAAACGTCCAGATAGAAGCTGCGAGAATAGTTACAGGTGCTACAAAATTGTCAAGTGTTAGTTTATTGTATAAAGATGTGGGCTGGGTAAAATTATCTAATAGACGGGAAAATCATAAAATCTTACAGTTACACAAAATGTATCATAAGAAAACTCCATCCTATATTTCAAACTTAATCCCAGGGAAAGTATCAGAAAGTCATATGCATAATACTAGAAATTCAAACAATTTACATTCTTTTAGATGTAGAACTCAATTTTATAAAGACTCGTTTTTAAATTCCT
>NW_018451141.1:0-371 GCF_002113885.1 Mizuhopecten yessoensis
TGTTTGCCCAGCCCATATGCTCTGAATTCTGGGATGATGAGGAGATTGAGGAGGAAAGAGAGGATGGCAAATGCATCTCTAGTAGACATGACTATTCCAAAGGTCGTGATTTACTGAAGATGAAAGTAGGAGATGCTGGTGTAAAGCAAAAGAAAAAGAAGAAAGCTAAAAAGGTGGTTAAAGACTCTCTGTAATGAACTTTAACTTTTTGATTTTTCTAATGTTTACGATTTTATCATTAAATGTAAACGGATTAAGAGATGTTGTCAAAGTTAGAAAATTATTTGAATATTTTCAATATAATAAATATAAAGTTGTATTGTTAAAAGAAACATTTTGGGATGATGCGTTTGTCAATCAAATAAGCCATA
>NW_018451142.1:0-371 GCF_002113885.1 Mizuhopecten yessoensis
AACTAAATTATACAGATAAAATGAAAGAGGTAAAAGCACTAGTCCGTATCTGGTCAAAGAGAATACTAAGCACGATGGGTAAAATGACAGTGATAAAGAGCATAATCTTACCTAAAATAACACACTTATTTACTAATATCCCAAAACCTAATACAAAAATGCTAAAAAACATGGAACAAATGTTTTTTAAATTTATATGGAACAATAAACCGGACAGAATTTCAAGAAATCAAATTGTAAAACCATATGAAGAGGGTGGTTTAAAAATGATAAACATGGAACAGTTTATAAAGTCAATGAAACTGTCTTGGATTTAAAGACTTTTAAAGTTAAACGGAACTTGTACATACATATTTGAGAGTATAATTGGA
>NW_018451143.1:0-371 GCF_002113885.1 Mizuhopecten yessoensis
ACAGATGTAGCGGTAACACAATTTACATATATATGTAGGTGAAATGGTATAAAATAGATGCCCCGGGCATACGTTTTCAAAAGTTAATGTCAAAGCATATGTAACAGTGAGGTCATAAATGACATTCTTCTTGTACTCTACACTCCGCCATCCCAAAATGTCCTTGTACACCAAATCTGATTACTTCAGGTGAAATAGTATAGAAGATAATGTCCCGGACAAACTTTTTTGAAGGAACTTTTTTGAAGGAAGGAAGGACGGATAGCAAACCTATAGTCCCTCCACCCGCGGGAACCGGTGGGTGACTAACAATTAAAAAACGAAAACTCATACCACAAATCGTGAGTAATGGTACAGGATAGGAGTACCCA
>NW_018451144.1:0-371 GCF_002113885.1 Mizuhopecten yessoensis
TTCATAAATATTTAAAACGATGTCTCAACTAAAAAGCGTAGCTGTTATGTACATTCAATATAGAAGATAAATCAATTGGTATGTTATTACAATATCAATAAAATGTTCTATTGATTTGAAAAATATTTATCACTTAATAAGGAAAATGATCACATGCCTAAATATTAAAAAAAAAGATACAATGTATCCGAATGTGGATTCGAACCTTCACTGTTCACATTTTCTGGTAACAAGCTAACTGCGTTACACATTAGGCTGCTAGGATATACCCTGGGTAGACAAAAATGGAAATACAAACTGCTTTAATCCAATAACATCTGTCGCAGTTGATCAACCCAGTTTTTCATTATTTTGAGCACTTTCCCAAAGGA
>NW_018451145.1:0-371 GCF_002113885.1 Mizuhopecten yessoensis
ATATACATTTTTAAACACACCGATTGTCGACGATTCTCGGGTGAGTTTTTCATATCGATCTCCGAAAGTCCGGACGAGAAACAAAAATATCGTTTACATGATCAGATAAAACGCTGGGTCCCGGTCTGCGGTTATGGTAGCGGGCACTGTCTTTTTAAATATTAAATGGATACATCTGAAGCGTGTAAATCATACATTTTAATCAAACATTTACATTATGTCATATTTCACATCAACAAGACTGCCTTTTTATTGGGGGAAATATATTCATTTATTTATGATTATTCATATGGTATTTTTAATGAATCACATGCCATTTGACGACAAGGAACACTTAGAGCACATTTACACGTGCTTTACCAGGAACACTT
>NW_018451146.1:0-371 GCF_002113885.1 Mizuhopecten yessoensis
AATGTATGCTGACGATACGGTGCTATTTGCAGAAACGCCAGAAAATTTACAACATATTCTGGAAGCTCTGAAATCATATAATAACAAGTACTAACTCAATTTGAACACTGATAAGACGAAAATAGTAGTTTTCAGGAATGGTGGCGGGATACGAAACAACGAAAAATGGTTTAACGACACTAAAGAGCTCAAAGTCGTCGACCAGTTTAATTACTTAGGCATGCTCTTTAATTACAATGGTAAATTTTATGTCACTCAAAAGCATGTTGCAGATCTGGGTAAAAAGGCATGTTATGCGCTTTGTAATAAGTTCAAAAATCATAATATTAATATCAAAACACAATGTTCTGTATTCAACACTTATATTAATA
>NW_018451147.1:0-371 GCF_002113885.1 Mizuhopecten yessoensis
ATTTGTAACTCTTCAAATTTGGAGGAATAAAGATATGAATGAGTATATGTGCATTATTGCACAGTATACGGTACAGTCTATATGTACCCTATTGTACACTATAAGGTTCTGTCTATATGTACCCTATTGTACAGAATACGGTACTGTCTATATGTACCTTATTGTACAGTATACGGTACTATCTATATATGCCCTATTGTACAGTACACGGTACTATCTATATGTACCCTATTGTACACAATACGGTACTATCTATATGTGCCCTTTTGTAAGGTATACGGTACTGTCTATATCTACCTTATTGGACAGTATACGGTACAGTCTAGATGTACCCTATTGTACACTATACGGTACTATCTATATGTGCCCTA
>NW_018451148.1:0-371 GCF_002113885.1 Mizuhopecten yessoensis
GGCAGGGTATGTTCGAAAGAGAAAAGAAGAAATGCTGGTCAGATCACCAAAGTTCACCGTCGAAAAGGATGGCGATATGTACTTCTATTCTTTACTCCTTTTACATCTTCCCTGGCGACAGGAAAACGAGTTGTTGTGCGGATTTAACAGTGCTGAAGACAAATTCAGAGAATGCTCTCATCTGTTACAATGTCCAAGAAGAAATGAGTATGCAATAGAGATTGAGATTGCAATTAAACAGATTCAAAATTTTGATGATATTGTAATGAACAAATACATGCTCCAGTTGTTGCTCGCAATGTAGATGCTCTAGATAATAACATTCCGGATAAGGAGAATATTATCAGAGCGGATCCAGACAACATCAATCT
>NW_018451149.1:0-371 GCF_002113885.1 Mizuhopecten yessoensis
TATTTGTGTGATATGGAGGTCGATGTTTATTATGATGCTCCATATTTTTTTGTATTTGTATGATATGAAGGTCGATGTTTATTATTATGCTCCATATCGGTTTGTATTTGTGGGATATGGAGGTTGATGGTTTTATTATGCTCCATATCTGTTTGTATGTGTTTGATATGGAGGTCGATGTATATTAGTATGCTCTATATCTATTGTATTTGTGTGATATGGAGGTCGATGTTTATTATGACTCTCCATATATTTGTATTTGTGTGATATGGAGGTCGATTTTTAATTATTGTACTCAATATCTTTTTGTATTTGAGTGATATGAAGTCGATGTATATTATTATGCTCCATATCTGTTTGTATTTGTATGA
>NW_018451150.1:0-371 GCF_002113885.1 Mizuhopecten yessoensis
GAGATGGGGCCGCCAATGTTGGAGAGGAGCGACGCCACGGCCTCCTTTGACGTCACCGCCGATGTGGGAACGCCAGTTTTGGAGAGGAGCGATGCCATATGTGTGAAGTTGCAAACTCTACCCTCACCAGCGACTTTTTGGACGAGGTAAGAACCATAAGCAAAACGAGCTACAAGCCGACATATATATTTTGTTAAACAACCGTAAAAATAATAATACTATATATATATTGCACAAATAGCATTAATATATAATCATATAAAAAAAATCATTCCAATAATTAAATCTAATTAGATAATGTCAGTGTTTCAGATTACACACAAAATGATAAATATAATTTCAACCGGTTGACGGTTTAGGAATTAGGATGA
>NW_018451151.1:0-371 GCF_002113885.1 Mizuhopecten yessoensis
GATTGTGTGTTAACATAAACTTATGACCATGTGTTAACATAAACTGATGACCCTGTGTTAACATAAACTTATGACCCTGTGTTAACATAAAGTTATGACCATATGTTAACTTATGACCATGTGTTAACATAAACTTATGACCGTGTGTTAACATAAACTTATGACCGTGTGTTAACATAANATGTGTATTAACATAAACTGATGACCATTTTTTAAGATAAACTTATGACTGTGTGTCAACATAAACTTAAGACCCTGTGTTAACTTAAACTTATGACCATGTGTTAACATAAACTCAGATTGTGTGTTATTGTAAACTTATGACTGTGTGTTAACATAAACTTATGATTGTGTATTAACATAAACTTATG
>NW_018451152.1:0-371 GCF_002113885.1 Mizuhopecten yessoensis
ATTAAGGGACAACACATATAACATAGGAGAACTCTTGAATATTCTGACAAAATAATTGAATGATTTATAAAGAGGACATGCCAGACCTCATTAAGAATATGTCAACCATGTGTGGAGCCCGCTCTTCTTTAATGAAACGTAGAGAATTAATTCAACATGCCTACAGAAAAGCCACTAAATTAAGGGTATGTGATTCAATTCCCTCCTACAACGACTCTTAATCTCCTTGGTCTCCTGATTGGCTTATAGACGCGGAAGAGAAGGTAAAATCGGGCTATCTAATTTAACCTGGCAATATAACTCTAATATGTCAAATCTCATATCATACAGCAATATAATACTGCTATACATGGGAATGGGGTGCACAAACA
>NW_018451153.1:0-371 GCF_002113885.1 Mizuhopecten yessoensis
CCCTACGTCCCCTGCGTGCAGTGTAACTTACTGGTAACCATTCCCTTATGTTCCCTTTGAAACTTATGGATATAAGTGTAATGTGTTGTTTAAACACAGAGATTTGGTATATGACCTCTGGTATAAGGGTCATTCCCCCTTCGAGGGGTTCATCATGGATGGAAACTTATTTAAATGTAGGGGTCAGCTGAGACAACTAGGCAATGGACCATTTTAGGTAAAGGTAAATTGATATGCCCAGTGAAACTAGAGGACTAGGAACCCAGAGAGATGATTAGTCATTCTCAGAAACCCTATCAGACTAGTCATGTGACTATTCCCCTACGTCCCCTGTGTGCAGTGTAACTTACTGGTACCCATTCCCCTATATC
>NW_018451154.1:0-371 GCF_002113885.1 Mizuhopecten yessoensis
TTACACATCTTCGTGCTGTTACAACACGTTTTACACAAAGGGATTCTGTTGTCTATGCTCTTCTTCTCTCCAATCAAATCCAGTGTAGAATTCTCGGATCGTTTTCCAATTCCGTAACATCGCTGCAATATCATAAAAATTCTGATTTCTTCTCGGGCATGTCTGTCACTCGCTGTCCCTAAATGTTATATCTACCTACATATACACGCCATTGTTACTTGACACTAAAATCTCTATTTTTAGTAAGGAATCCCAGCCTTATTTTCGAAACTGGGTTATTTTCAAGGCAGTCTTATGTCCGAAGCAATTGAGACAGTCAGGCTAGTGCTGCTTATTTTCGAACCATTTTATACAATCAAAGCCATAATTGT
>NW_018451155.1:0-371 GCF_002113885.1 Mizuhopecten yessoensis
GTAAGTAAAATATTTACATCAATGACGGGATTATAGGTATGTAAACTAAGAACGCGTAAAAAGGTAAGTAAAATATTTACATCAATGACAGGATTATAGGTATGTAAGTTACGAACGTGTAAGCAGGTAAGTAAAGTATAAACACAAATGACGGGATTATAGGTATGAAAATTAAGAACGTGTAAACAGATAAGTCATTTATTTACATCAATGACGGGATTATGGGTATGTAAATTCAGAACGTGTAAACAAGTAAGTAAAATATTGACATCAATGACGGGAGTAAAGGTATGTAAATTAAGAACGTGTAAACAGCTTAGTCAAATATTTACATCAATGACAGGATTATAGGTATGTAAGTTACAAGCGTG
>NW_018451156.1:0-371 GCF_002113885.1 Mizuhopecten yessoensis
TAAGGACTTTGGTACATATATTGTCCGGCCTTGAGACAGAACCCGTTGCTTTTCTCACCTGGGCGAACGTTAAACAAAAAAGCCAAAAGTGAGGAATTGCCAAGCAAGGCGCTAGGAAACAAAAGGTAGTTAGAAGTAGAGAGAAATATACAGATCCCAACTATTGCTATGGGGACAGCGGTTTTATTTTGGTCACTCACATCATGTTGCGTCGTGCTCTTTCCTGCATTTAACCATTATTTTATCTTTCCTTCTTATTCATTCATTCTTCAGTTATCTGTGTAGCGAGAATATCGACGAAAATATTACTGCGTCAAAAAAGGTGAATCAATAACGAAATCGTGGGCACCATATTCCAATGAGATAATGCA
>NW_018451157.1:0-371 GCF_002113885.1 Mizuhopecten yessoensis
AAAGTGCCACTGACACAGGGTTAGGTTTATTTCAATTTTATCTAGGTTGATGCCTCGAAACTTACGTGGATATTATTCTAATAGTTTACAAATTGCCATATATAGTATTGATCAATACGGTTTAAGCCTAACCCTATGGTAGTGGTACTTTTGCGACAGAATGAAAACGTTTCGGTTGCAAAAGTACCACTAACATAGGGTTAGGTTTATTTCAAATGCACCAACGTTATTATGTCAAAACTTATCAGCATTGTTGTCTAATATTTTGCAATTTTTCTTATTTACAATGGATCAAAGAAGATTAAGGCTAACCCTATGGTAGTTGAACTTTGCGACCGAATGAAAATGTTTCGGTCGCAAAAGTGCCACTG
>NW_018451158.1:0-371 GCF_002113885.1 Mizuhopecten yessoensis
AATGGAAAACGATAAAAGTGTGGAATTTCATGTGTGTATAAAAAAAGAGTTTTATATAGATGTCGTTCTTCGTTTGTAACAGCGTGTAAGTCATTGGATCCTTTAATGTCTATGTCCGGCGTAAAATTGAAGCTCCCATTTACACTGAAACCTATATTCAAATTGTTAAACTACTTTTCCACTGTAAACTTACATTAACAAACCTTTAATTTTGAAAGCTTATATTTAGACTGTGTGTCTACATTACACTTTAAATCTATTTTTACTCTGAAAATCTACATTTGCACTGTAAACATATATAAACAATGCAAACCTTTATTACATTATTGACCTTAGTTTTGAAAACCTTTATTAACACTGTATGCCGTTCA
>NW_018451159.1:0-371 GCF_002113885.1 Mizuhopecten yessoensis
TGTACATATATGATGTTACATTTTACATGTGTGTATATACATGTTGTACGTACATGCTATATGACCATACTGGAACACATACATGTAGTTAAATTGTACATGTGTGTACATTCACGCTATATAACTATAATTGTGTATATATTTGTAGTTAAATTGTACAAGTGTGTACATACAATCTACATAATTATAATGGTGTACTTGTATTTGTTAAATTGTACATGTGTGTACATCCATGTGTTTAAACTGTACTGGTGTACACATAAATAGTTTAATTGTACAAGTGTGTACATGCAAGTTATATAAGTATACTTGTGTACATATAGGACGTTAAATTGTACATGTCTGTAAAATATGTTATAAAACTATACTGG
>NW_018451160.1:0-371 GCF_002113885.1 Mizuhopecten yessoensis
AAAAAAAAAAATCGGACATAGAAGCTACGGTTCCCGCAGCTATTTCGAAACTTGACTGCATGTCAAACATAAGCATGGTATCATGAAAATGCAAATAAGAAAATGTACTGTAGGTAAAAATACCTTTTGTTTATAAATACCTTTAGACCTGCAGTTAGTGGCCATAAGAAAGATAACAAGGGATTGGTTGTTTACACATCATTACCCAGCTATATTTTCTGTCATCATACAGTAAAGGATTATGTAAACATTTTACCAGTCATATAGTTACCGACGCTCAGAAAGATAAACCATATTGGGTTATTGTGGCATGCAAGGAAAACTGAAGTACTACAGCCTTACTAATCATATAAGGGAAGGATTTAAAAAAA
>NW_018451161.1:0-371 GCF_002113885.1 Mizuhopecten yessoensis
CACCAGGTACCAACATTCACTAATTAATAGTTATATTCAGATATATTACTGTTAAACGTTTGACAATAGTTGAAGAAATATTTAATTAAATTAGTTTAAGTACTATATGTTTGTAACGTGTAACTGAGGAAGAAAGAAAGACTTACTTAAATGAATAATGCTTAAAAGATACACCATGGCAGTAATACAGCATGGAATCAGTTTTAATCTCTTTTCTTGTATTGTGCACGATAAAATATGGTTTGCAAAAGTTTAATTTTAGAAATATTAAACACTTTTCGATAACGTTACATCTAATGATTAAATATAATATCAATCAAATAAATGTAACCTTAGTGATACGGTTAATTATTAAAAGATCACACATTTAA
>NW_018451162.1:0-371 GCF_002113885.1 Mizuhopecten yessoensis
ACATTTATAATACAATCATTACATACATCATGTACAATACAGATATAACCATCACTAAATAGTTTAAGTGTACAGTCAAATATTATAACAATTCAACAATATTTTAAAGTACAAAATTATTACAAAATGAAATAACACAGTTGGTATCAGCAGCACAGAACAACACAATGGATACATTTAATATTGAATACATAAATTTATATATGTATAATAATATTGAAATATTGTTTTTTTTAACATTGTCATTAAAAATCTGAAAATCTTATATGATGTATTAATAAAGTTAAATATGATCAGCTTCCAGCTTAGATAGAACATCACCTTAAATAGAAGGGTTAAATACAGGTGAAAACACAGGTAAATAGTTCTAA
>NW_018451163.1:0-371 GCF_002113885.1 Mizuhopecten yessoensis
TATGTATAGTAGAATTGTTCTCCTGGCACTAAGACCAGTGAGTCATGATATTAGTACACATATTTTGGAGGATTTTAGAAAAAAAAACCAGAAAAAAACTTGCGCAGAAGACGTGGGACACGGGCGGAAAAGGGTGCTGTTAGGTGAATACCAAGTGCTATCGGTGTAAAATCAAACAGAACCAGTGGTCGTATCCACTCGGTTCTGAACACTTATAATCTCATATATTTAGTCACTGCAAATGGTCTGTCCGTCTCGCACACTTTCTTGCAGAGCCACATTGCACTTACAGAAGTGTAAGACATCAACACTAATGTGCATTCTCATAACGATACTTCCACACGGATTCCGACATCATCAGTATCGTACGA
>NW_018451164.1:0-371 GCF_002113885.1 Mizuhopecten yessoensis
TATTAAAATGACCAGAATTATTTACCCCAGTTTAACTGAAGGTAGTAAACATGTGCATCTTACGATATTAGAGTAAATATGTTCTGTGCATTCAAACGTTTAAAACAACTAAAGGTTATTGACATATATCGCCTAACACGTTAGCAAACGGTCAAACTTATATTAATAACTTGAAAGGGGAGAGAAGGGTTCAAGCTGCCCTGGCTATCTTCTCGACCTGCACTAGGTAAGGTATGGTAACATTTCCAAGGATGCTTATATTTCAAGTAAAACAACTAGTGCAACTTTTTTATTCGACTGTTTATTGATTATTGTGCATATAAGAAAAAACCCGAAAATGTTGTGAAGGCATTAACAAGAACTTCACCCTG
>NW_018451165.1:0-371 GCF_002113885.1 Mizuhopecten yessoensis
TTTTTTTCAGGTGAAGTAAAGCTCCTAATTCACAGTGCAGCTCCTAGGAACCTTCTCTTGAAAGTAGGTGCTCCAGTCATTCTGATCAGGAATCTGGAGCATAATCTCTTTAATGGCACCAAGGGGGAAGTGTGCAGATTAAGAGATGACGGTCCAATAGTCTGTATTGATGGGAAAAATGTTGCAGTGCCACTTACAAAGTTTGAAGTGTATGACAAGACAAAAAAAAGAACACTTGCTACTCGACACCAATGCCCAATCAAGTTGGCTTTTGCTTTGACTGTGCATAGGGCACAAGGACAAACTATTCCTTTTGTAGAGGTAGACTGCTTTTCATTTTTTGCACCAGGTCAAATGGGTGTGGCTATCGG
>NW_018451166.1:0-371 GCF_002113885.1 Mizuhopecten yessoensis
TAGATAGGGCGCTTTCAAATGTTGTATATTATTGTATACCGATACTATTTTGATTAATTATTTACTTTCCCTCTGATACATGACGGATATGATTAGTTGTGCTTCCTGCCTTCCAATCACATATGACATGTGTTTGTTTATTGCAAACATGGATCGTCATAGTTGCAGCAAACAAGGACATAAACAAAAGTAGCGTTGCAAGGGGTAAAATAAACAATAATAAAGCATATTCAGCAGCCTGCTAGAACTTGCAGTAATAAGGAAAACAACAGTATAAGGAGTCACAGTAGTAGTGTAGTGGTAGGACGCCGGGCTCGTTACCGAATGGTTGCGGGATCGAGTCATGGCACAGCACTGTGTTGTATCTTTGA
>NW_018451167.1:0-371 GCF_002113885.1 Mizuhopecten yessoensis
CTCGTGTAGGTTGTTGATACAGGCCGTGTTCGTTTGTATCTCTAATCATTTAACTAAAGGAAGTGAGTCATTGAAGTACCTGAAAATACCGTAAATAATTGTATAAGAAATCCCCACAGGAATTGTATAAGATTTGTTTTACTATTTTTTCTGGATAACTAAAGGAATGGAAAGGAATAAAGGAATATCCAAACCACCGATTGCATACAGATCAACTTGGAAAACGAAATAATTATTACATTTACCGTATTAGTTGTCATGATGATTTTAGTGCATTTACACTTGGCCGTGTTTATTTAGCATCTCCTGACATCATACCGTCATAATTAGTGTCAATGTGACTGTTAACTTAAAAGTCAAGTTATCTGTAC
>NW_018451168.1:0-371 GCF_002113885.1 Mizuhopecten yessoensis
CTCAGCAAGTTACAAGAATATATAAGCTGCGCAATGTTATAACATATAAACAATTTATTATTCATCAATAAAGTAAAAATCCTTCAAAATAGCAGACTGCGTTGGCGCTGCGGGTACTATTGCGACGTTGTATCCAGACTGTTTCTCCGCCCGACAATTTAAGCATTGCAGTGACTGATCCGGTTTTATGTAAATTCGATCCAGACGCCGGAAGATGACGCCAATCTCCCTTATTGCGCATGATAACGAACTCCATCTCATCCGTAGGGTTGTAAATTACAGATAACGTAAATAAATAGACTCCAGGTATACTACAAGTAAACACTCCAGTAGACGGATTGTAGCCATTTCCATCGTTCCAATTGACCTTA
>NW_018451169.1:0-371 GCF_002113885.1 Mizuhopecten yessoensis
GTAAACACTGCTCCTCTGCCGCCTGTCAATTTTATATAGAACGTAAAAGGATTATTTACAACTGTCCTAAGAATTTTAGTTTTAAATAAGTAGTTAAAACTGCTGGTCACGTGCTAAAATACACACATTCGTAAACTTTAAGCAGTTTCTGGATTTTTTTCTAATTATGCATAAACAAACGTAATCGGGTAATTCTGCATACTTTATTTGTTAGCTTGTATAACCACCGAGAACAACTCGATAACTGATGTATTGTGTTTTCAAACGACATTATAATCAATTTGATGTCATGCAAATTAAATTAAATCATGCAATATTGGACACAAAGTGAACTAATTAAAAATTCGGAACTGACTCTATCAGTGAAAAAA
>NW_018451170.1:0-371 GCF_002113885.1 Mizuhopecten yessoensis
TGGCTTGCTGTATCCAGGTACTTTTGTAGAACTCGTTACACACTGTTCAGCAAGGGGTCATCTCGGGAAAGACCCAGGTGTTCACTATCAAAGAGACATAACAGCAAAATAACAACTGGACTTTTGAGCATAATATTTCACATTGGCTAGAGTTTGAAGAATCAGTGAATTACTCAAAACATATTATTTAGAGTCTGTTTAAATGTTCAATATATCATGCACTGTATTCGCCAAAGACGCCCATATCAGCCCGAGGGGACGGAGGCCGAGTGCTTGTATGGGTTGAGGGCTGTTATATGAAATAGGACATCAAAATGGTCATATTATAAGTTCCTTTTATCATATACTGCTCTATAACATAACAAAAGATA
>NW_018451171.1:0-371 GCF_002113885.1 Mizuhopecten yessoensis
TTAGCAAAAAAAAGGTCCAAAAATGTTTTCGCCTCGCTCCGCTCGGCCAAAGATTTGATTCAACGCCCCCTTCTTCAAATATCCTAGAAACGCCCCTGGCTCTATACACAGCAGAAGTTGGTATGTTTGGGAATCCTGGGTTCAGCCCCCCAAGGGTCCCACACTGGGGATTGGCATACATCTTAAACTGTGAAGATTATATTGATCGGTTCTATTTTCAATTATGAATAGTAATACTAATATTAGTAATAATATAATAGTTATAATAGTAATACTAATTCAATTATGAATAGTAATACTAATATACTGGTTTCAATTATGAATGCTTTGGTGCCGACGTACATCCATGCACAATGGTAGATTCAACTTTC
>NW_018451172.1:0-371 GCF_002113885.1 Mizuhopecten yessoensis
CTTTTCGTATGTGCGTCAACATCTGACGTTACGTCACTACATTAAGTTTGAATTATCTTTATACCATGAGAAAGCTGTCTGGCCCAATCGAATTTCCAATAATCATTGTAATCTTTGGCACCAAGGCACAGCTGACAGCTGCCATCATCTTAGAGTGTCCTCGTAGTCTATTGCCAGAGTCTAGGCCTTGTAAACAGAAAAACAGAAGTGCAATCATCTTGGTGAAACTATTCATCTGTATAAGTACAAAGTTATACAGTACTACTCAAGACTGAACTCAATACAGGTAGCAAAACTAAAAGCAAAATAAGGAAAATATGACATATAATATAGAGTCAAACAATTAAGACTCAATCATGTGCACAAGATTT
>NW_018451173.1:0-371 GCF_002113885.1 Mizuhopecten yessoensis
CTTCCCCTTCAACGTCTCTACAAGGAAACAATTGTTTGACGTGCGATGGAGTTGAAATATGCGGAGAAAAACCTTTATGCCGGGTCCAGTGATATTGGAACACATCACTTTCCATGTTTTCTAACAGAAGAGGTATGGATTTTAAATATTCCGAGTAGGTTCTTGTTTTAAAGATGTGAATAACTGCGGCAATGAAAACGTATGAACAACTGAAGAAACCTATCCGCATGAAATTCCTATTAAATGAGTAGTTCGTTATCTGCAATTCAATAACAAGATTTTAGTAGTTTTTGGTTTTGGATTGTGTGAGGAAAAAAAGGCAACAGCTGGACCTGTGGAGACACCAAACAAAAGACAACACAACAGCTGGA
>NW_018451174.1:0-371 GCF_002113885.1 Mizuhopecten yessoensis
TACTGATGGTGGTAGGGCTGCTAAAGGCACGGAGAACTGGTCGTGGTGGTGCTATTACTGCTTCTGTGTATCTTACAGACTCCCACAGAAATCCATACACATGAGCCAATTTCTGAGTCAGCCTTACTACTAAAGCAGGAGCCCGATAACACTATACCTATTTTTTGTGTGTACTTGCTACAGATACTTGCTATACCAGATTTTTTGTATGAACCGTAGATTCTTGCTACTAGTTCTTTTATGTACTAAAGATACTTGCCCTTCTAGTATTTTATGTTCTACAGATACCTACCTGCCCTATCAGTGTTTTTTCTATGTACAATAGATACTTGCCCTACTGTTTTTCTATGTTTTACAAATATTTGCCCGAC
>NW_018451175.1:0-371 GCF_002113885.1 Mizuhopecten yessoensis
AATGCGCGTTAGGATACGACATTCGGGCCCTAAATATTATTGAACTCTTTGTATTTACCCTGTGTTTATGATCCTGAGGTAGATAACTACGTGATATATACCCTGCATGACTTATTAACAATGGAGTACCAATCCAATGATACAGTGACCCATTTATTGACCCTCATTGAGACGGAACCACTTAATAACGGCGTGTTTTAACTAAAGATATTATATTAACATTGCCGGTACATGGTACAATGTATATATTCACGGTATATATTCACGGTATATATTTAATTCCTTTTACTTTATTACTAAAATTGCTACTCATTTTCATATCTCTATTTTAGTACAGGAATGTCAGGAATACACCGAAAATCAAATATCCG
>NW_018451176.1:0-371 GCF_002113885.1 Mizuhopecten yessoensis
ATACCAAAACACTAGTGGTCTGAGGACTGGTAAGGGCGGAACTACTAGACTGACATGTATGCACACTCTATACTCACAATATAGGTACACCAACACACTGGTGGTCTGTGGATTGGTCAGGATGGGACTACTAGACTGACATTTATATATTCTGTATACTCACAATTTAGGTACATGTATATCAAGAAACTAGTGGTCTGAGGACTGGTCAAGGCGGGACTACTAGACTGACGTGTATACTATTTATATACTCAGAATCTAGGTATACCAACACAGTGGTGGTATGAGGACTGGTAAGGGCGGAAGTACTTGCCTGACGTGTATACACACTCTAAACTCACAACGTAGGTATACCAACACAGTGGTGGTCT
>NW_018451177.1:0-371 GCF_002113885.1 Mizuhopecten yessoensis
AAAGTTTCCTCATATAAATGAGCTTGACCTAATTCCGAAGTCACATGCATGAAGAAAACTAGCAGCATTTCCCAAAGAACCATTAGGTTAGAGCCATAATACTTAGAAATATAATAACGACCAGAAGTACCAATAATTTTCTGATCTTTTATCTTAATGTCAAAGCTGGTTGTTGAGTGCTGGCCTGGGTTGAAGATAAGCATGAATTATAATGGGGGGAAAAAGAAGTTTTTACGTGGCCCAAGGCCCTGATATTTGGTTAGTATATAGGATTTAGTGCAATAAACTTTTCTCATATTTTTATATGGCCATCTTTCAAGGTCAAAGGAATTGCTGTTTTTAGTGGTGTTATTGTCCTTGTATCAATTGGT
>NW_018451178.1:0-371 GCF_002113885.1 Mizuhopecten yessoensis
TTTTATTGAAAAGGTGGTTCATCATATCTGGGAAGTTTCATTAAAATCGGTCAATCACTTTAAAAGGAGTTTACAGACGGACAGACGGACGGACAGACAATCTGATTCCAGTATGACACACTGCATAACTGAACAAACGTAAGATAAATACTACTGAACCAACGTCACGTTATATACCACTAACGCTGTACCTCCACTGTATCTCGTATTGGTTCAGTATTATATATATATGGGGTTTGTTCAGTAATAAATACTTGAAATTGGCTCAGTAATATACATCTGATGTTGACTCTTTAATACATACATGACATAGGCTCCGTAACAATGGTTCAGAAATATATTACCTGACGTTGGTTCTTTAATACATACTT
>NW_018451179.1:0-371 GCF_002113885.1 Mizuhopecten yessoensis
AAAGACCAAGAAGACAAGTTGGCTTAATCTTTTCAAGTAATTCAGCTGGGGTCTTACCTCCTGGGTATTCCTTACGCATGAAGACTTGTTGAGATGGTAATAAATCGTCACGACCCTTACCTAAAAGACCCTTGTGATCGAACATGTAGAATTGAGCGTAAGCTTCTTCACGAGTAGCACCTTCAGCAACAATACAGTCAACAATGGTTTCACAGACACCAACACCAGAGGAACCAGCACCAAGACATAAGAAAGTTTCCTTCTTAATATCAGCGAATGTACCACCACGAGCTCTCATAGTAGCAAGAACGGAAGCAAGGGTAATAGCACCAGTAGATTGAATATCATCATTGAACATACAGATTTGGTCC
>NW_018451180.1:0-371 GCF_002113885.1 Mizuhopecten yessoensis
ACTTATATCGAGACTCTTTATTTAATTTTGTGTATGCTTGTATCAACAATCACTTGAAAATGATGTTATAAGACATTTTATAAAGGAAGTGAATCGATGGAAAATTCACAACGAAATCAGAAACGATTATATATCAAATGTGTCTTGCTCAGATGGAGAAGTGGGAAAACTAAAAAATGCAACGTAGAAGTCGCTTCATAAAACCATAACAACTATCTTTTTTTTTTCATTTATGTGGAGACTTTTAAGAGTATGTATTCGTTAACCCATGTATTGTTATTAAAATGTTAACCGATTGTCTGTCTTGTCTTTATTATATTGTAAAGGTGAACATTTCGTCAGTATGTATATTTAAATAATTAAATTGTGTG
>NW_018451181.1:0-371 GCF_002113885.1 Mizuhopecten yessoensis
CAATGGCCAATGTATTCTTTGTTTAAATCTATATTTGGGTTTAACCCCTAATTAAGTAATAATGTACAGCTTCACAATGTAGAACCTCAAAGTTTCATGGGAAGAAAGAAAGATGTACTTTATAGTAAAAATCAAACGTTGGTGATGGATTCCACTACTTGTTCAAACGTTAAATAAAGTTCGTTCTGTCGAATTACAGAAAACAGGAAACATGATATTACACTAAAAATACTAATTTGTACAAAATAAAGGGTTTTTACACTATGTCATGTTAAATTTTTTATGAAAATTTGCATATATTCCTGTGGAAATTGTGAGAACAACTCCAACAGTAGTATCTGTTGATTAGATTTTAACACAAGGTCAATATG
>NW_018451182.1:0-371 GCF_002113885.1 Mizuhopecten yessoensis
ACCAAGCGACTCCAGCGAGGAGGACTTGTATCTGTACCCAGTCCGACAAGTCACGAGTTAGACAATATTTGCATTTGAGAAGAAAAAAGGCATAGAAGGACAGTTAATAATACAATTGTAATAACAAAAAACCCGTCAATTTATCTCTGAAAAAAGACAATATAAAATTCGTATTAATCGATTAGTAACAGACGGCCTTACGATAAGCGATGGTAAATTTGCCGTCCGATTCCCAACACTAGTTGTAACAAATAGCAGAGAAGCCGCGAAGCTTACTTTGGATTGTGGTACATTTTGTCAACAGCCGCTAATGTATAGAGCCACCCCTCAGTACACGACGACAAACTGTACCCTCTGTTTCATATTGTTGA
>NW_018451183.1:0-371 GCF_002113885.1 Mizuhopecten yessoensis
ATACTGGAAGCTGTCTGTCTTTCATTCTGACCCTTTTTAACGGAGTTATGGGCCTTTGTTCAATAAATCTTTGTCTGTCTCATTACAATAAAGATATTGTAATTGCCCCATGATGCCGTACATCAGGCTAGTATTTCTTTTCATTTCGACCCTTGTTAAGGAGTTATGGCCCTTTGTTAAATATTTTTGTCCTGACTTTTCTTAAACTAATAAGACAAGTATAGAAAAACTGGTTCATCTGGGCTAACAAGATATGGTATGTCAGTATGTTTTGGCATGGGGAGGGAGTACAGGAAGTACATCAGTGACCAGTATACTTAAATTAGTGTACAGCTAAGTCAATAAAGAACTCGTTGCTTGTGGGGTAATAT
>NW_018451184.1:0-371 GCF_002113885.1 Mizuhopecten yessoensis
TAATCGGTGTTTTGATAACTGTCAATTCAGTACCAATTATTGCTCATCTTTCGTCTAATGAACATGTAAATATCATAAACACACATGGTCTTGATCTTGAAAATGACACATTTATTTGTCATGGAAATTAATCACAAAGCTACAATAACAAGTTCCGCAACCTTCCCCTGTAGATAAATTACACGAAATCGGAAAATGTGATATAGTTCATAGTGCCATTATGCACCAAGATAGCAAACAAGAAAGACAATTTGACAAATATGTATTTCGACCAATCAGAAGCCAGAAGCAAGCCACATTTTGCATGCATTTTGTTCAAAAGAAAACCGAATTCATAGTTTTGCTCGCAGTGTCATAATACACATATATAC
>NW_018451185.1:0-371 GCF_002113885.1 Mizuhopecten yessoensis
TTAGGCCTATCCCCTGAATGCATATTTCCAAATGTATGTATCCATGTACTATGAACCATTTGCCAGGAACAGTACAACATTAGGATGTACTAAACACTATTATACGTCGTCCCCTACACAATTATACCAGGTACATTATTATTCAGGTACAATATACAATCACTTTAAACGATGTAGCGTCCCGAATGTGTCGAGTTCGGACAGGACGTACAGTCGTCAAAAGAGTGAGAAATGAATTAATTGACATATAGGTATTGATAGTTTCTTTAAGAGCGCTCACAATCGCTATCGCCAGACCAAATTTCGACAACAAATCCCCGTGTTGCATAGAGCAGTAGATAGCTTACAATAAACAGGTGACCGATCAGATT
>NW_018451186.1:0-371 GCF_002113885.1 Mizuhopecten yessoensis
CCGCTTCATCGGTTTGGCTTGTAAACTATGCCATTACATGTGCTGTGAATTCTCTTTGACGCCAAAAAAAGGTTATAAGATAACATCTTCACTGATTACCTTTCAATCATCCTACAGGCCGGGCTGCCGCCGCTTTACAGAGAGAATAATGGAGGTAGGGGAGATGTAATGCCATAGACATCGTATTGTCTCGGTAAACACGCAACAAAAACATTAGATGAAGTAAGCGGATGTTGGTCAATGTATGTTGTATGACAGGAATAAAAAATCGACTATTCACTCAAAAAGTAAAATTAAAAGTAGATTTAGCCATACAACCTATAGCTGACAGAACAGTTACGGACATAAAGTGGAGGAGGTATGAAATGTCC
>NW_018451187.1:0-371 GCF_002113885.1 Mizuhopecten yessoensis
AGGTGAAAACCCCACATAATTTACCGTATTTACCCAACTGTGATATGTCACTCTGGACTAAGCTATGTCACCTCATGCTCATATTTCTAGAGAACCGGCTCCTAATAAGGTAAATAGTACATGCACAAGTCGAACGCATGATAGAAACGCGACTGGCTTTTTCCCTCTCATGATATAACCCAGTCAAATACACTGTTATGGCGCTTAGGAAATAGTGAAATAGAATAGAAGAAATGTCCCGGTCAAACTTCTCGGACGGACGGACGGAGTGCAGACCTACAGTTCCCCCCGGTTAACCTATCAAACCAAAAAAGGAATTTTACAATGGTTTTGGATAATTCATAACAAAAACATCGGAGCTGATTATCTAA
>NW_018451188.1:0-371 GCF_002113885.1 Mizuhopecten yessoensis
TGGACTAGCTATTACCCATGTAATTTATCCTGACCAATTGTTGGCACACTCAACGTTCCACAACAATACAGAGTTATCATCCGTGCAAACAGGTTTTACAAAATAGATTTTTTGTCACACATTTGATTTAGTGAAGCAACCAAACCGACTTTCAAAAAGTCACCAGCAGACATTTCATCCGAATACTGTTGAGATGGTTCAAGTGCAAAGCTAGTGGGTAACTAAATTGACAGTTGAGCTTAGTGGGTACGTTTTGGTCCTGCTATAGTACAGATAAGATATTAAGCTGAAACGTTTACTCGATTGGACTGTTGTGTGTGTTTATTTGTCCTCTGTTGTCGTGTGTGTTTACGTGTCCTCTGTTGTCGTGT
>NW_018451189.1:0-371 GCF_002113885.1 Mizuhopecten yessoensis
CATCTGTATAGAAACAAATCTGTACTGATAAGTCAAATGCTCAGTCTTTTTAAAGGTACATACCGGTAGAAACATTAGCATAGCTTGCCTCATGACAAAACGATTCTTCAAAAACTAACGGTGTTTTTATTTTTTGAGCTTGTGGCCAAAACGGATAAAAACACAATTAGTCCTGACACACCTGCAATAATATAATGCAACAGACATCAACTCTATAATTTTCCAATTATTTCTAACCTTCTGGAAATAAATGATGAATACCGATTGAGTATGCCGTGTTTGTGACTAATTATGCGATAATATCTAAACGAAGTTTCATGCATGTGTAATGTAAATAAAACAGTTTAAAAAACCGTGAAGATTATGTTCAG
>NW_018451190.1:0-371 GCF_002113885.1 Mizuhopecten yessoensis
CATTGTACATATAGTGTTCGTAAGATTGAGTTATTTACACGTGTGTGTACCTTGTAATCTGTAAGTTTGAGTCATATACACGTATATGTACCCAATATATGTAAGATTGAGTTAAGTACACGTGCGTTTACCTAATGTACGTTAGATTGAGTAAACTGCATGCATACATGTATATACCTAATGGGTGTAACATTGAGTTATATACGCGTGTGTACCTTTCATGTGCGTAAGTAAAAGTTTTGTGAACGTGTGTGTCTTGTATACGTAAGATTGAGTTATATAGATGTTTGTGTACCTAATGCACGTAATATAAAGTTATACACATCTGTGTGTACCTAATGTACGTAAGATTGGGTTACATACACGTGTGT
>NW_018451191.1:0-371 GCF_002113885.1 Mizuhopecten yessoensis
TTAGGGTATCAAACTTTTGACTGGCCAAGAGACTGAGTCGGGTGACTGTTGGTGAATTATTTTGAACATCTGTATAGAATTTGGAGGTCTAAGGTTTCAGAAACCCAAACTGGCTCCATTGCATTTACCCTGTCCTGTTACAGTGATGCCTCAGTGACCAACGTTAACCCTTGTTGACAAGGTTCTGTACACTTGGCAAGGGGATACCTGGACCCGAGATGCAAACAGTGTAATGTCTTTGGAGACAAAGACGATGAAAAAGGAGGGAGGTGTATGGTGGGATTGGGCTGGGTGACTGCCGTGACCAGGTAGCTCAATTGCTTAGGGCGTCAGTAAAGATTTTGGAATTAAGAAGTCCCAGGTTCAAATTT
>NW_018451192.1:0-371 GCF_002113885.1 Mizuhopecten yessoensis
GATAAAACTATTGAAGACGTCCCATCTAATATTCCTCCTTTCCCCTATCAACTGTCAAATATTATGATTACTGAGAAAGATGTATGTAACCAGCTTCATCTCATTAATGTAAAGAAGCCCCCAGGCCTGGACTCAATTCATCCTAAATTTATCAAAGGAGTATCTGCATCACTTGTTAAGCCTTTACATATTTTGTTAATAAATCTCTGAAATCTGACAATTTACCTCAAATCTGTAAAAATGCTAATGTTACTGCTATTGTTAGGAGCAAGGAGGTAAGGAGTGATCTATCTGATTACAGACCTATTTCTGTCACACCATTATTAAGTAAAATGCTTGAAAAGATAGTTTTTAAATATCTATTCAATTAT
>NW_018451193.1:0-371 GCF_002113885.1 Mizuhopecten yessoensis
CAACTTATTAAGTTGACGATTTATAATATTCTTTAAATATATATTGTGATATTGTTTTATTGTATACAAAGGTCTGCATACCAACATGTCTGTATCGGCAGGAATGAGGTGACCTCCGAGATTGCAGTCACTGGCTGTCTCGCGAATGGTTATCTTAGCAATGGGATAAAGCCGAAGTGTTTCTTTAAACACCATATCTAGGTAGGGTAACTTCTCAATCTCATTCAGACTGATCACTGACACTGCACCAACGTGCTCATCAACCTCCTTTTGTAGCCTATTAAAGAATCATCAGTCTGTTTCAAACTCAACTTAGGACTTTTGTTGTCAATAAGGTTTTACCACGTTGAGAAATCATTATTAATTGTCTC
>NW_018451194.1:0-371 GCF_002113885.1 Mizuhopecten yessoensis
TTCTCTATCTCTTTAATCTAAATTTGTTTTATTTTATCCCCTTCTTTCATGTACTTTAAACCAATTTGGATTTCTAACCTTTTGTCCCCTATGTGTCACAGAAGAAAACAACAAAGCATTAAGATGCATTGTGATTCCTTTTTGACATACGGTATCTATTACTAAATTTGCAATCATCTGTGTGTGTGATACATTCGTCTTTCAAGATAAAAGGTGATAAAATCTGTTGAGTCTCCGAGGTTAGCATTGATGGCCATATTGATCATTTTTTACGCGCACGTCCGCGCAGGGTATGCGTGAACACAAACAAAAACAAAAGAAGGCTGACAACATTGTAAGTCTTATAAAAACGGATGCCTAGAGATAATGCG
>NW_018451195.1:0-371 GCF_002113885.1 Mizuhopecten yessoensis
CTGTGGTGCGAAAGGTTATATCATTCCGCGCTTATCATTTCCTCATCACGGTTGTTTACTTTTTAATATATCAATATAATATATACAATGTACTTGCATATTACAATTTTTATTGAGTGTGTAGGTGTTTTTCTTCGAAATTATGGAAATTACACATATACATGATAAAATCATCGCTTTGTAGCTTGATACTTGTAAATAACATCTTGTCATCATAAAAATATTAAACGGAAAACCCAGTCCACTGATCATCGCGACGAGTCAATCGTAATGGCAGGAAAACAATTTGGCCTATTTTCACACCACGTCTATCATACACTCGCCTATTAAAGTACAAACCATTCATGATGGCCAAGTGTTTACCATTGGTC
>NW_018451196.1:0-371 GCF_002113885.1 Mizuhopecten yessoensis
TTTGGTTGGTCTAGCACTTATACTTTCAGTGAAACTAAGTTAAATCCAAAAACTTGATGTTGATGCCGCCGCCAGAAAAGCAACATCCTCACTTCCACTACTTCGTGGCGATGAGACAAAAAGGGAAAAATAAATTGAGAAAACAGTTTCAGTTCAAAAAATGGAATAAGGGAGTACTCCGTCATTGAAGGTTTCAGAGGTCGACACCTATGGTACCTGGCTGAAAAAAACTACGAGACAAGGCACTAGTGTTCTAGGAGGAAAACATGTTCATCACTTTTAATCTTGTGTGATTATCTAAATGGTTTGAATGTTCTACATGCCAGTGTAAGATCCTTACCCTAATCATATAAGTCCCAGATTCCCAGGAA
>NW_018451197.1:0-371 GCF_002113885.1 Mizuhopecten yessoensis
TTTGGTTGTTGTTCCTTCAATACACTCGACTTAATAAAATACCTTTTATTGATTTATGTTCAACAGAAAAAAATGTTTGCTATTGAAAGATTTATTTTACGATCCGCATAAATACAGGTATTATCATAAACCTAACAGTGTAGACTTGATAAATGAATAAAATCGTGAGATGAATTTGAAATAAACATTCACTGCAGACATACATAACACTGCAAATGAATCGGACATATGAAAGAAGATGTATTTCAGTCAAAAGAAGAAGGAATATTTTATGAGCTTTGAACTAGGCGAACTATAAAATGTATTTGGGATTTTTATCAGCATTTGGAGAGGTAAATATTTCAAGCAGACTTACAACATTATCTTTGTAA
>NW_018451198.1:0-371 GCF_002113885.1 Mizuhopecten yessoensis
AAACAGCTCACAATAACATCACGCATTCGATACTGTATGTGATACATAACCGCATGAGTGAGATAAAAATTGTTTCATGTAGTATTTACTGGTATTTAGATATATGTGCAATGCATGAAGGACAACGAACAACTAGCACGTGTGGGTCAACCCATGTGTGGAAAGCAGGTTCACACCAGGGGTCAAATCACACCAGGTATGTAAAACCGGTACCATACCAAATGAACAAACGTAAAAGATCGAGTATGAAAACGAAGATATTTCTCGTTTACAATGTAACACTTTACATGTGTAAAATAAATAAAGGGAAGCGGAGAAAAAATATGTGGGATTTCAACTACTATGTAGATGACATTGTCGACGACGCGGAA
>NW_018451199.1:0-371 GCF_002113885.1 Mizuhopecten yessoensis
CGTCCGTCCGTCCGTCGGCGTCCGTCTGTCCTCGTCCGTTAACATTTCCTTTGAACGACATCATCTGAAGAATGGACAGGCCTAGAGTCATAATATTTGGGTGATATCTTCGTTGGAAAGAGCCCAACAAAGTGACATTGACCTACTTTCTAGGTCAGAGGGGTCAAAAGTGTCAAATACTTAACACGATTTTTTCTGAAGAAAGAATTGTATAGAATCCTTATATGTGGTTGGTAGCTTTGTTGGTAAGAGCCCAACAAAGTTTGAGAACAAAAATAACCTTGACCTATTATCAATGTAACAGGGGTCAAAGGTGTAAAATTTATCAAACGACTTCTTCTGAATAATCGAAATGCATAGAATCATATTAT
>NW_018451200.1:0-371 GCF_002113885.1 Mizuhopecten yessoensis
AATGATAGTAAGCTATATTAAGTTTTATACATATTTTAAGCCTTTATAGTGTTAATGCTCGTTTTTCCCCAATTATATGCATTTTTCATGTAATACATTCAAGTTGTCACTGCATATGGTGCTAACATTGGAAGTAAAAGAAATTGATCTGTATTTTATATCTCATAAAACTTTTAAATTTCAGGGGTATGAGAAATTAACTATCTCAATATCTAGATTATATACGACATCATATAGGACTAGGTTTCATCTTATTTGTGATTCAATGTCTACCATTCTTGTATAATATTCGTATCGTGCCCTATCTAATCTCAAAATAATTCTCTAAAGTACTTAACATTTTAGGGCTGACATGCTGGTATACACAACAC
>NW_018451201.1:0-371 GCF_002113885.1 Mizuhopecten yessoensis
TGACTGAGTAGAGAATTAATTAACATGCACTATTTACCCCTAGTCAGTGACGGAATAGAGAACTAGTTAACATGCACTATCAACCCCCCAAGTCAGTGACTGAGTAGAGAACTAGTTAACATGCAATATCAACCTCTAGCCTGTCGTTATGTAGCATTCCTCTGTGAGTGATTAATGTGACGATATAAATCTACGTTTATAGAAACCCATTCTTGTTTTCCTTAGTTTGAAATGCGCGTGCATATATGTAATTGAGTTGACCTGAATTTGTAACTCATCTATTAAATTAGTAAAAGTGGATCTCTAAATGATCTATTATATTAGTGAAACAAAGCCTTAAAAAACAGCTTCGTCTTCTCATTCTGAATTTT
>NW_018451202.1:0-371 GCF_002113885.1 Mizuhopecten yessoensis
GTATGTACCGTGTAACCTATATACGACCGATATAACAGGTACGGTTTGTACCGTGTAACCTGTAAACAACCGATATAACATGTACGGTTTGTACCGTGTTACCTGTATACGACCGATATAACAGGTGCGGTTTGTGCCGTTTTACCTGTAAACAACCGATATAACAAGAACGGTCTGTACCGTGTTCCCTGTATACGACCGATATAACAGGTACGGTAAGTACCCTGTTACCTGTAAACAGCCGATATAACAGGTACGGTTTGTACCGTGTTACCTGTAAACAGCCGATATAACAGGTACGTTTTGTCCCGTTTAATCTGTGTACGACCGATACAACAGGTACGGTCTGTCCCGTGTTACCTGTATACCAC
>NW_018451203.1:0-371 GCF_002113885.1 Mizuhopecten yessoensis
CAAATCGATACAGGTTAGGTAGGTATAACGGCTATAGAACAAGATAGCTAGATGGAAATGATGAATGACATCTATTTGGCAGTTGCGCCTTGCCTTCCCCGGGGGAGGCCTGGTGGTATACCTGCTGCTTTATTTATTTTTTAGTTTGTTCAGTTCTATTCTGTTTACTGGTACAACTTCACACACATTCACACAAACGCACCTACATATATGTATAAACACCTCCCTTTCCCTCTCCCACTCATAAGATATATACATGTAGTACCCAATAAAAACCATGCTAACACAAGCGCCTACATGAATCCGCCCCCTACTTTTGACATATTACCAATCAAAACCGAGCTTACAAAAGCGAACAGGTCCTCTATCAC
>NW_018451204.1:0-371 GCF_002113885.1 Mizuhopecten yessoensis
CTACAGACATAAGCGAGTATATTAGAATAATACAGCTACAGACATAAGCCAGTAGATTAGAATAATAAAGCTACAGACATAAGCGAGTGTATTAGAATACTAAACCCTCTGACATAAGCGAGTGGATTAGAATAATAAACCTTCAGACATAAGCGAGTAGATTAGCAATCATGATGCTTTCAGATTAGTATGATGAGTCCTCGACAATAAACTTTCCAAATTCAGTAAAAAATAAATAAAACTATTTACCGTAGCTTTTTTACAATATTATCAGATCAAGTTCCTTTGTAAGATTGCTCGCTGAAATAGGAATATGAGCCTGATGCGATTTAAATCAATTGAGCAGTTCAAAAACGTAACATGACGCAACA
>NW_018451205.1:0-371 GCF_002113885.1 Mizuhopecten yessoensis
GGAACAAGTGGAGTAAAGTATCTTGCTCAAAGATACAACACAGTACCAAGCCATGACTCGACCCACAACCTGATTCGGTCACAAGCCCGCATCCTACCACTAGACTACCATATGCCTCCACAGTTGTAGGCTGCATCACCAAGCAAAATTCAACTTTTTGCTATCTTATATTTAATCTACCTGCCAGGTTATCCGCTGACTTCATTTCCTGATTCCAGTTCGTGTTTTTGATATAAAACTGGTGACAATTTATAGACCCAACTGTTCTTTGAATAGCAAATTGTTATAATTAACAAATTATGATAGAGAAATAAAGGAATCTCGAGACCACAGGGACGTTTTGTGTGATTTACTGTCTACATGTTTCGGCC
>NW_018451206.1:0-371 GCF_002113885.1 Mizuhopecten yessoensis
AAATCCTGTCATTCCTACAGAAGAAGAAGGATTTTAAAGAATTTACTAAATGACCCCTTTTGGGCCCTGCTCTCTGCCCCAAGAGGATTCAGACCCACCATTTATACAAAATTAATTTCCCTTTCCCAGAGAATGCTTCAAACCAAATTTGGACAAAATCCTGCTATTCTTACAGAAGAAGAAGGATTTTGAAGAATTTTCTATGTTTATGCTATTGAGCCCCGCCCCTCTTCCCCAGGGGGGCCACGGGCCACACTCACTGTTTATACAAAATTTGAGTCCCTTTTTCCCAAGGATGCTCCAGACTGAATTGGGATGAAATCCTTTAATCCCTATGGTAGAAGAAAGATTTTAAGGTTTTACCTCTATTT
>NW_018451207.1:0-371 GCF_002113885.1 Mizuhopecten yessoensis
GAGTCAAAGTAATGTAATGTTTTATTTGAAATGGTCACACAAAGATATCCCACGCAGATAAAGCATCGTTCTTGAGAAAATTACTCTAAATATAGGGTACGTCATGTTGGAGGACATTTTAGGTTAAATCATGTCACCACGTTATATGTATAACGGCACGATATTGTATTATACAGAGTTTTCATTGCCTCCGGTATATTACACATGGTTCGTTCGACTTCCATACTCATACTTTGGCCACGCGACCCTTACATGGTAACTGTACTTTAGGACTAGCTTGATGCAAGGTTTATCAAACACATATCTTGGCACGTGTAATTATATAAGAGCTATTTATAGACAACATCAGTCGATTTTGTCTTTCATCTCTA
>NW_018451208.1:0-371 GCF_002113885.1 Mizuhopecten yessoensis
ATCTATATTATTTGGAATGCTAATGCAGATTAAATTTGCATATAATTAACTCCCATTACTGACACTGATCCTAACGATTATAATGTGTAGTAAATGAAGAATTAAGGGAGATGGATATTCTACTAATGGTGTAGAGTGATCCATATAGCTCAAACCTGTTTAGTTCTTTTATTTTTTAAGTATGTTTTAGGTAAAACTAAGATGATCTTTGTGAATCTAGATAGCAAATCTAGAACATGATAACATATGTAAAAAGAACAAACAGCTGACAGAGTGTATGACATAAAAACACATTCCGGTAGTAGTACGCAACAAAAATAACAACCTGTTTGCTAATTATCAGGTGTGATGCTAATTTAGTGATGGCATAT
>NW_018451209.1:0-371 GCF_002113885.1 Mizuhopecten yessoensis
ATATTGGTAAAAAGTCAATATTAGTACGCATTACGTCGACAAACAAGTTACTTATTGTTACAATAAAATATGTCCAATTCCCCGCAATACAAAGTAAGAGTTAATTATGTAAAGACATCGCAATTTCTAGACGTCCGCATCATGTGTTATTTGTTTATGACGTCTTTACTTTTGACGTCTTACAGTTGTAGGATCGTACAACGTGTAAACGTTGTGCGCTGTGCACGCGATGTGCACATGATGTGTGAACGATGTTGGAACGATGAAAATCTTGACGATTATTGATTGCGCACATTTGTGCGGACGTTATGCGATGACAATCGTGGTCGTTGTAAATTGAGAAATGGCTTTACAATTTATACGGTTTCGTG
>NW_018451210.1:0-371 GCF_002113885.1 Mizuhopecten yessoensis
TTATATTTTTCCTTTCTTCGTATTTTGCCATAGTTTTATCAATTTCAGCCCGAATTTGATGACGATTTTTGTCACACCTCAATGTTACCTATTAGGTGTTTTTATAAGGTACACTTAGCCAGAGTTTTATATGATTCCCAATGATTCTAAGTCATATGACATTATTATTGTTATATTTCGCTGCACGTGACTTGACAAAGCCGTTGTAATGCGGCGATGTGTAAGTATATTACACTGTTAATAGATAGGAAGTTGAGAAATGAAGACGACGAAATAAATGTCCAGTTTTTAAATGTTTTACTAATCAAACACAAATATACTTTGATGTTCAAATTATAAGTTTCTGTTTTTCGAATTGCATTAATATACAA
>NW_018451211.1:0-372 GCF_002113885.1 Mizuhopecten yessoensis
TACTCTTATTTCGATGCAATCTTTTTATCAAATATATCTTATACCGAATAAAAATTATATAATAATATCAATATAGGTATCGTAAGTAATGACGACATAAATATATATATATATTTCAGTCCGATTATGCTCCGATCATGTAATTGCAATTCTTTTATCAAATAAACCTTATACCCGAAAAAGATAATTAAATACATACAATAAATATATATAAATAAGTCCGATCCCCCCCCGTTTCTGTCCATTCCTGTAAATCGTCGCCCGTTTCTGTCCGTTCCTGTAAATCGTCGCCCGTTCCTACTCTTAATTCCTTGCAATTCTTTTATTAAATATATCTTATACCCGATAAAAAAAATATATGATACTATAAAT
>NW_018451212.1:0-372 GCF_002113885.1 Mizuhopecten yessoensis
GATAACCCTACAGCTACACTGAGTACATGTCTATACACAGAGGTAAATTCACATCTGAAAACCCTACAGCTACACTGAGTACATGTCTATACACAGAGGTAAATTCACATCTGAAAACCCTACAGCTACACTGAGTACATGTCTATACACAGAGGTAAATTCACATCTGAAAACCCTACAGCTACACTGAGTACATGTCTATACACAGATACCTTCACATGTGATAACACTACAGCTACACTGAGTACCTGTCTATACACAGATACCTTCACATCTGATAACCCTAAAACGACACTGAGTACCTGTATATACACAGAATCCTCCTCCTGTGATAACCCTACAGCTACACTAAGTACCTGTCTATACACAGAT
>NW_018451213.1:0-372 GCF_002113885.1 Mizuhopecten yessoensis
AACAAAAATAAATACTGTAGCACTCAGGTGACCGTTAAGGCCCATTGGCCTCTTGTTTATAGTTAATCAACTTACCAATCTTAGAATGATGCAGATCTTATTTCAATGTAAGAAAGTATATAACACTATATTGCATTCGACGGGCTTATTTTGTTCCGCCGCACGGTACTCTTGTTTGTGCTGATACCAGTGTTATCAATCAATTTTAGTATTACAATAATGACAACATGACTTAGTCTTGTTACATATGTTGAAATGTGACATTTTCCTAATACAGATATTTACAGTGTTATTTTGCCCTGTAACAGGTTTATATATGATTTTGTTTTGTTATATGATTTTGCCCTCATACAGATGTTGACATTTGATTTT
>NW_018451214.1:0-372 GCF_002113885.1 Mizuhopecten yessoensis
AATTTCCATTTTCTATTCCCATTGACTATGTTTTACTTTTTTATGAATATGATAGAATAGAATCAACAGTCCCTGCAGGTAGGGCGTACACATTGTACCTGCTGTCCCCATTGCATGATCGTAAGAGGCGAAATATTTGGGATCTTATTTTTTCTCTTCTTTCTAAACAACTTCCTTCTTCCTAATGTCTCCCTTGACAATGCCTCACTTTTGGCCTTTAGTTGAGCGTTCGCCCCTGTAAGGAAGGCCTTGGGTTCTGTCCCCTGGCCGAGAGTTTCTATAAAGTCAGCATCAGTTCCCCGCTGTCACAAGGAGACAAACAGGAATATATCGCACACTACACGCATGCATCTTGCACACAGGGGAGGCTGT
>NW_018451215.1:0-372 GCF_002113885.1 Mizuhopecten yessoensis
TAGTCCAAATGACTAGCGTGGAAAAAAGTTAACGTCACAGACTGTATTAGAGGGATCTTTCCCAAATTTTATATGTAGGTTCCCCTTGGTCCTGAGCTGTGCAGTGCAAGTTTTGAGACTGATTATCGCTATTTCTCGGGAAGGATCAGAGAGATACTTCTCAAATTTTAGATGTAGGTTCCCCTTGGTGCTGAGCTGTGCAGTGCAACTTTTGAGACTGATCGGATAAAGAACATGGCCGACAGGCAGCCATCTTTGATTTTGATATTGAAAGTTTGTTATCGCTATTTCTCGGGAAGTATCAGAGAGATACTTCTCAAATTTTAGATGTAGGTTCCCCTTGGTCCTGAGCTGTGCAGTGCAACTTTTGAG
>NW_018451216.1:0-372 GCF_002113885.1 Mizuhopecten yessoensis
AGCATAAGTTGCATAATTATATTATTGACCGCTCGTTATAGATGACTTGAAAATTAATACTTTTTATTGTAACCTTCCTAACCGCCCGGGCGATATTAATCATATCATTATACAAGAACGATAAAGGTTCTTTTCGGCTGACAATATTATGTATAATCGACTAAACATATCCATTCAGTTATTTTGGTATTATATACATTGTTGGAACTGTTTAACTATCTTGTATTCTTGTATGTACAACATAATATCTCATTGTGGTACATGTACTTATAGCTTACCACCGTGTACGTACAAGAAAGTATCTTCATACAGCATACTATTGTGTAAGTAGTAATAAGTTGTACGTACCAGAATGAGATGATATGCTGTACT
>NW_018451217.1:0-137 GCF_002113885.1 Mizuhopecten yessoensis
TAAGTACAGTCCTCTGTGAGACAGTATAGACCTCATATAAGTACAAACCTCTGTGAGACAGTATAGACCACATATAAGTACAGTCCTCTGTGTGACAGTACAGACCACATATAAGTACAGTCCTCTGTGAGACAGTA
>NW_018451217.1:181-372 GCF_002113885.1 Mizuhopecten yessoensis
ACCACATATAAGTACAGTCCTCTGTGAGACAGTACAGACCTCATATAAGTACAGTCCTCTGTGAGACAGTACAGACCACATATAAGTACAGTCCTCTGTGAGACAGTATAGACCTCATATAAGTACAGTCCTCTGTGAGACTGTATAGACCACATATAAGTACAGTCCTCTGTGAGACAGTATATACCACA
>NW_018451218.1:0-372 GCF_002113885.1 Mizuhopecten yessoensis
TTGACCGATTACATCAGACATGTATGATAAAATAGTAAAAACATGAAACATAATTTGCAGGATAGTGTATTTGTGTGCTTTGCTTATATAATATCCTGATATAACAGTCTCAGTGAAATGAGTTGTAGTATAACCAGTATCTAGAAATCAAATATCTACATGTGTAAGCATACGTTTGAAACCAGTGTACGTATTTACCTCACCCATTGTCCGTATTTTCCTAACTCCAATTGACATTCGTTTTCTCATTTATTTTCGAGTTGCATTCGAACTCTTCGTTGTTTGAGGTAGGTTATGCATCTCGTTCGGCATGACTCTGCCATTTCTCACCCTACACGTGTTTTAGCAGCCGTGATAGCTTGAGCAATGTGA
>NW_018451219.1:0-372 GCF_002113885.1 Mizuhopecten yessoensis
GTGACCTTGAAAGTAGGTCAAGGTCATTTTCATTCCGAACTTTGTCGAGCTCTATCCCAGCAAGCCACCAGCCAAATATAAAGATTCTATACCTTTCAGTTCTTCAGGAGAAGTTGTTTGAAGTGTTTGACACATTTGACTGCTTTGACCTTGAAAGTAGGTCAACGTCATTTTCTTACCAAAACTTTGTTGGGCTCCTTCCCAGGAAATAACCATCCAAATATTAAGGTTCTATACCTTCCAGTTCTTCAGAAGAAGTCCTTTCAATCATTAGACATATCTAACTCCTGTGACCTTGAAAGTAGGTCAAGGTCATTTTCGTTTTCGAACTTTGTCGGGCTCTATCCCAGAAAGCCACCAGCCAAATATGAA
>NW_018451220.1:0-372 GCF_002113885.1 Mizuhopecten yessoensis
TGGTAACAAAAAAAGGAAAAATAAGGAGAGATTTGAAAACATAGATGTACAAATAAAAATCATTGAAGACATGCTATGCAAGGCGCATAATATAATACAAGAAGAAATATTAACAAATCTGAAACATGAACATGAAAATATGCGAAATGAATGTATGAAGGGACTTTTGATCAGAGTAAGAGCGCAATGGGTAGACGATGGAGAAAAACTAACTAAATACTTCTGCAATTTAGAAAAAAGATATTATGTAAATAAAAATGTAACCAAACTGATAAATCACAACGGTACCTTGATAAATGAACAGAAAGACATACTGGAAGAAATAAGTTTTTTTACAATAATCTTTACTCAGATAAAGAGGAAGAAATTGAA
>NW_018451221.1:0-372 GCF_002113885.1 Mizuhopecten yessoensis
CAACAGTTAGTATAATGTTAGTGTATACACAACAGTTAGTATAATATTTGTGTATACACAACAGTAAGTATACTGTTAGTGTATACACAACAGTAAGTATACTGTTAGTGTATAGACAACATTTAGTATACTGTTAGTGTATAGACAACANAGTGTATAGACAACAGTTAGTAAAATGTTAGTGTATAGACAACAGTTAGTATAATGTTAGTGTATAGACAACAGTTAGTATACTGTTAGTGTATAGACAACAGTTAGTACACTGTTAGTGTATAGACAACATTTAGTATAATGTTAGTGTATACAAAACATTTAGTATACTGTTAATGTATAGACAACATTTAGTAAAATGTTAGTGTATAGACAACAGTT
>NW_018451222.1:0-372 GCF_002113885.1 Mizuhopecten yessoensis
TATGTATCCCGGTCATCTTTATCTCGTTTTTATGTAACCCGGTCATCGCTTTGGCGTTGTTATGTACCCCGGTCATCTTTACGGTGTCGTTGTGTACCCTGGTCATTCTTGCAGCGTTGTTATATACCCCGGTCATTCTTACGGCGTTGTTATGTACCTGGTCATCTTTACGGCGTTGTTATGTACCGGGTCATTCTTACGGCATTGTTATGTACCCCTGTCATCTTTACGGTGTTGTTATGTACCCCCGTCATCTTTATCTCGTTCGTGTGTACCCCGGTCATTTTTTTGGCGTTGTTATGTACCCGGTCATCTTTACGGGGTTGATATGTACCCCAGTCATCTTTCAGGTGTTGTTATGTACCCCGGTCA
>NW_018451223.1:0-372 GCF_002113885.1 Mizuhopecten yessoensis
ATGATGGGAACAGTCGTGTAGTAACAGACACAACATGATGGGAACGGTAATGTAGAAACAAACACAACATGATGGGAACAGTCATGTAGTAACAGACTCAACATGATGGTTAACTGTCATATAGTAACAAACACAACATGATGGGAACAGTCGTGTAGTAACAAACACAACATGATGGGAACAGTAGTGTAGTAACAAACACAACATGATAGGAACAAACATGTAGTAACAAACACAACATGATGGGAACAGTCATGTAGTAGCAGACTCAACATGATGGGAACAGTATTGTTGTAACAGACTCAACATGATGGTTAACTGTCATTAAGTAACAAACACCACATGATGGTAACAGTCGCGTAGTAACAAACA
>NW_018451224.1:0-372 GCF_002113885.1 Mizuhopecten yessoensis
GTTAACGACACCGAGCTGTAGTAAGGAATTACAGAGACAGGTTAATGTTACTGAGCTGTGGTGAGGAATTACATAGAGAGGTTAACGACACTGAGCTGTGGTGAGGAATTACAGAGAAAGGTTAACAACACCGAGCAGTGGTGAGGAATTACATAGAGAGGTTAACAACACCGAGCAGTGGTGAGGAATTACATAGAAAGGTTAAAGACACCGAGCTGTGGTGAGGAATTACATAGAGAGGTTAAAGACACAGAGCTGTGGTGAGGAATTACATAGAGAGGTTAACAACACCGAGCAGTGGTGAGGAATTACATAGAGAAGTTAACAACACCGAGCTGTGGTGAGGAATTACATAGAGAGGTTAACAACACT
>NW_018451225.1:0-372 GCF_002113885.1 Mizuhopecten yessoensis
ACAGACACGAGTAGCTGTATCAGTAACGCGCCGATACTTCCAGGAGAACCGCATTACTGTAACAGGCACGAGTAGCTGTATCAGTAACGCGACGATACGTCCAGGAGAACCTCATTACTCTAAAAAAACACGAGCAGCTGTATCAGTAACGCGCCGATTTGTCCAAGAGAACCTCATTACTGGTACAGACACGAGTATCTGTATCAGTAACGCGCCGATACGTCCAGCAGAACCTCATTATGGTAACAGACACGAGTATCTGTATCAGTAACGCGCCTATACGTCTAGGAGAACCTCATTACTGTAACAGACACGAGTACCTGTATTAGTAACGCTCAGATACGTTCAGGAGGACCGCAATACTGTAACACA
>NW_018451226.1:0-372 GCF_002113885.1 Mizuhopecten yessoensis
TAAATATCACGTCTCCCCATTATGTCTGTACTGATTAACCACAAAATTAAAAAAAGAGAGAATGAAGGAATGAAGGAAACACGGAGTCCGATCCTGCCCCGATCCATATCAATAAGCAATACTCTTATTTCGTTGCATTTTTTTTTTTTCAAATATATCTTATACCCTATACAAAATATATAATAATATCAATATAGGTATCATAAGTAATGACGACATAAATATATATATATATTTTTCAGTCCGATTATGCTCCGATCATGTAATTGCAATTCTTTTATCAAATATACCTTATAAGGATAATTAAACATATACAACAAATATATTTAAATAAGTCCGATCCTCCCCCGTTTCTATCCGTTCCTGTAAATC
>NW_018451227.1:0-372 GCF_002113885.1 Mizuhopecten yessoensis
CGACAGGTTAATGTGATAAATTGTTCTTCTGTAACCAATCTTCATTCTCTCAGCCCCCCTCTCTCTCTCCCTATCCCCCCTCTCTCTCTCTCTCTCTCTCTCTCTCTCTCTCTCTCTCTTGTTTTCTATTCTTTCCATATTTCTTAATTCAAATGACTATCATTTGTGTATTTTGTGTGTGTGTGTGTGTATGGGGGAGTGTAATTTTGAGCGAATGCCTGAATATATTTTTTTTATTGGTAATTTGATTAAGGACATGGAATAACTCACTTTGAAGCTGTGTATGAACATGTGAATTGATGTATACAACAACTAAGTGAGGGATTGTAAATTTGTAAAATGTTTGTAAATCAGGAATGATGATGATATCAT
>NW_018451228.1:0-372 GCF_002113885.1 Mizuhopecten yessoensis
TAACTTATTTATTTTTCAATAAAATTACCCTACCGGAGCAGTAATCTATTCTCTCTGAGTTTAATCAGCTGGTATACAAAGTAGGGTTGCCAACGGTTAGCCCGCTAACCGGTTACTTGGTCGAAAGACCGCGAAACTGTTACCGAAATCAATATCCGGATAGTCGGACATACACTTATTCCATGTGGAGCCCTATTTTAACCAGGCTTAGTCCTACAAATTATCTATCGATGAGACCAAAGTTGGAATAGTTTGTAATGAAAACAATATTTAGACTGAAATTTAATGTTGTTTTTGAACTCTACAACACGGGTTCGTATAGCCGACTTCCTTATCTCCTGTAAAGATTGACAAAGAGATGACGACCACAAC
>NW_018451229.1:0-372 GCF_002113885.1 Mizuhopecten yessoensis
GGCCCAGGGGCCTTAATAGCTCACCTGGTATTTTATTTTTCATTTTAAAACTTGTTGAGTACCAAACAGGTTTATCAAAGGAGTACAAGAAACAAAGTTGCAAAAAAGAACTACATATAAATCTGTTTTGGTGGGAAAGACACCAAGAAAATGAGTTTCCATGTTATGTCCCAATTTTCCTCTATTTCCCCTATTGGGCCTCATATGCACCTTTTTATACAAATTAAACAAATTGAGGTTTTTTTCCCTAAGCATGCTTAAGACACATTTTTCATTTATAAATATTCAATTCCCTTTGGCCACAGATTCTTTAGAACAAGTTTAGTTAAGGACCCTGCAGGTAGGGCGTAAGAATTGTACCTGCTGCCCCCA
>NW_018451230.1:0-372 GCF_002113885.1 Mizuhopecten yessoensis
AAGCTTTCCGTTTAAGTTTGGATATTAAAATTGAAAATTGAAAGCGAATAACGACATTGGTTGAAAAACAGTATGCATACAAAGTTGATAGTAGACTTCAGTTAGCTATCAGACAAGCGTCAAGTTAGAAAGTTATCCGTTATTTGTTAGTCAATATTCAGTGGTTTTACGTTAAACACCATTGATACTTTACGAAAACCTATTTTTCATGAGTTCAAAGCACAGTGAAAAAAATATTGGTACTTTCTGCCATTCAAGTGAAATATATGTGGAATACTATAGAATTTAGTGTTTTATTCATTTGATTTAGAAACGAAGGAATACGTTAACGCATCAAAAATTGTGTGGGAATTAATAGCGTGATCTCATTAA
>NW_018451231.1:0-372 GCF_002113885.1 Mizuhopecten yessoensis
ACGTAACAGAGTAGGGAAACCTCAAGTTCGAACACAAACCAAATACACTAGATTGAACTCTACGTAACAGAGTAGGGAAACCTCAAGTTCGAACACAAACCAAATACACTAGATTGAACTCTACGTAACAGAGTAGGGAAACATCAAGTTCGAACACAAACCAAATACACTAGATTGAACTCTACGTAACAGAGTAGGGAAACCTCAAGTTCGAACACAAACCAAATAAACTAGATTGACCTCTACGTAACAGAGTAGAGTAACATCAAGTTCGAACACAAACCACATAAACTAGATTGACCTCTACTTAACAGAGTAGAGTAACAACAAGTTCGAACACAAACCAAATAAACTAGATTGACCTCTACGTAA
>NW_018451232.1:0-372 GCF_002113885.1 Mizuhopecten yessoensis
CTAACCCTAACCCTAACCCTAACCCTAACCCTAACCCTAATTAGCGTCCCGATTTGCTTATGCTATTTTAGTGTAACCACCCCCGTGGTTAGACTTTTTAGTTGGGGGTTAGAGCTGAAATTTTGGGAAAAGGCGGGGTTAGAAAAGTACTACAACTCGTCAAAATTTCAGCAGAATCGGTTAAAAAAAAAATGTTTTTCGTCCAAAAAACTGTTTTTTGCTAACCCTCCCCCTTTGTTTTAGGGGGTTAGAAAATTTTTTTTTCTAAAAAAAGTCTGGCGTTCTAACCCCAAATGATGCCCTCTAACCGCGGCTAACCCCCCCACAACTTTAAAAAATAAAAATGGGGGTTTTTGGGAACTTTCGGCAAAT
>NW_018451233.1:0-372 GCF_002113885.1 Mizuhopecten yessoensis
GTATTCCCAAGAGAAACTGACACAGTTTTTGTCCTGCCGTCAAAATGTAGCGGAAGCGAGACTCGGGTGTTGTTTTTCCGGCGATGGCATCAACATTAAGTTTTGAAAATCCTTCTCCTACCATAGGGATTAAGGGATTTTATCCTTATTTAGTTTGAAGCATGGGTGAGGCCACCCTAGGGGCAGAGGAGTGGGACAGAAATGGGGAATTGGAGGTAAACATTTAAAATTCATCACACTTTGGTCTAAAGGATCCTTGGGCCAAGGGCACTGATTTTTTTTATAAACAGCGGGGTGTGGCCCCCTTTGGGGCAGATGGGGGGGGCGTAGTAGAAATAGAGGTAAACACTTTAAAATCCTTCGATTCTTTTA
>NW_018451234.1:0-372 GCF_002113885.1 Mizuhopecten yessoensis
GGCTGTATGATTTGTATCCAACGTATTAGTGGAGGTCTAAGTACCATAAACCTGACAAACTAGGTAGTGACTGTACAATTTGTATCCAACGTATTAGTGGAGGTCTATGTTCCGTAAACCTGACAAATGAGGTAGTTGCTGTACAATTTGAATCCCAAGTATCCGTGGAGGTCTATGTACCGTTAACCTGGCAAGCGAGGTAATGGCTGTACAATTTGTATCCCACGTATTAGTGGAGGTCTATGTACCGTAAACCTGACAAACGAGGTTATGGCTGTACAATTTGTATCCCACATTTTCGTGGAGGTCTATGCACCGTAAACCTTTCAAATGAGGTAGTGGCTGTACAATTTGTATCCCACGTATCAGTGG
>NW_018451235.1:0-372 GCF_002113885.1 Mizuhopecten yessoensis
ATAACAGTGTGCCGGTTATCATTATTAGTGTTGACATTACAGTGTAGCAGTTATCATTATTAGTGCTGACATTATAGTGTGCCGGTTATCTTTGTCAATGTTGACATTACAGCGTGCCGGTTATCTTTGTTAATGTTGACATTAAAGTGTGCCGGTTATCTTTATTAGTGTTGACATTACAGTGTGGCAGTTATCATTATTATTGTTGACATTATAGTGTGCCAGTTATCTTTGTCAATGTTGACATAACAGTGTGTCGGTTATCTTTGTCAATGTTCACATCACAGTGTGCCAGTTATATTTATTAGTGTTGACATTACAGTGTGACAGTTATCTTTATTAGTGTTGACATTACAGTGTGGCAGTTATCTT
>NW_018451236.1:0-372 GCF_002113885.1 Mizuhopecten yessoensis
TCTAAATTTACAAGGTTTCGAGAAATACATAACCAACTCAAACCTTATACTTTATGGAAGCTAGCGGTTCTTCTTCTTCTTTTTTGACTTTATTCCTCCATAAATGAAGAGTACATATGAAAATGTAATAATATTTTGACAAAGTATTAGAAAAATTAGTAGATATCAATAGAGTGTAGGCATAGCAAAGGTTACATAAATGACATATATTGATCGTACTAGATCAAGGCGTCCATGAGGAAAAATACATGAAACAGGAAATATAAGAAGGGAAAAAAAAATATAAATACATGTTTGAGACAAACTTAATTTGATTGTATATATACTCACTTACTGGAAAGTGAATTCAGCAGCTTTGACAGAAAAGCAACA
>NW_018451237.1:0-372 GCF_002113885.1 Mizuhopecten yessoensis
AAGGTTGATGAAGGCCATGGACAACTTCCGTTTTAGCTGTTGACTAATGACGAAGGTTGATGAAGGCTGTGGATAACTTCCGTGATAGCTGTTGGCTAATGACGAAGGTTGATGAAGGTCGTGGATAACTTCCGTGATAGCTGTTGACTGATGATGAAGGTTGAGGAAGGCCGTGTATAACTTCCGTGATAGCTGTTGACTAATGACGAAGGTTGATAAAGGCCGTGGATAACTTCCGTGATAGCTGTTGACTAATGACGAAGGTTGATAAAGGCCGTGGATAACTTCCGTGATACCTGTTGACTAATGACGAAGGTTGATGAAGGTCGTGGATAACTTCCGTGATAGCTGTTGACTGATGATGAAGGTTGA
>NW_018451238.1:0-372 GCF_002113885.1 Mizuhopecten yessoensis
TCATACCGTGTGTCAGTAGCCGGGGTAGTGATAGACATATCGTGTCTCAGTAGCCGGGATAGTGATAAACATACCGTGTATCAGTAGCCGGGGTAGTGATAGACATCCCGTGTGGCAGTAACCGGGGTAGTGATAGACATCCCGTGTGTCAGTAACCGGGGTAGTGATAGTCATACCGTGTGTCAGTAGCCGGGGTAGTGAAAGACATCCTGTGTGGTAGTAGCCGGGGTAGTGATAGACATCCCGTGTGTCAGTAGTCGAGGTAGTGATAGACATACCGTGTGTCAGTGGCCGGGGTAGAGACAGACATACCGTGTGTCAGTAGCTGGGGAAGTGATAGACATCCCGTGTGGTAGTAGCCGGGGTAGAGAC
>NW_018451239.1:0-372 GCF_002113885.1 Mizuhopecten yessoensis
GTGTTACTATGTTAACCTTGTACCGACTTTAGGTAAAAGTGGTGTAACCATGTTAACCTTGTACCGAGTTTAAGTAAAAGTGGTGTTACCATGTTAACCTTGTACCGACTTTAGGTAAAAGCTGTGTTTCCATGTTAACCTTGTAACGACTTTAGCTAAAAGTGGTGTTACCATGTTAACCTTGTACCGACTTTAGGTAAAAGTGGTGTTACGATGTTAACCGTGGACCGACTTTAGGTAAAAGTGGTGTTACCATGTTTACCTTGTAACGACTTTAGGTAAAAGTGGTGTGACCATGTTAACCTTGTACCGACTTTAGGTAAAAGCTGTGTTTCCATGTTAACCTTGTAACGACTTTAGCTAAAAGTGGTG
>NW_018451240.1:0-372 GCF_002113885.1 Mizuhopecten yessoensis
AGTGTAAATTTATTTAGCGTAATAGGTGGTTATCACCTTTATGTATCGTCATGGTGGTATAAACCAGTCGTTATCACTTCAGTGTAAATTTATTTAGTGTAATAGGTGGTTATCACCGTTGTGTTACACTGGCATTTTTTAGTTTTGTGTATTCGGTGGTTATCGGATTAATGTAACATTACAACTAGACAATCGTTAGCACATTTTGCAGTTTCATTAATTAGCAGAGTTATGAGGGTTTACTGGGTTAATAATTTTTGAAAAGATATAAACAATCCACAACGTTAGTAAGCTAAGTTTAAGATTGTGTTGGATCTTAATGTTAATAATTCTTTTTTTTTTTTTTTTTTTTTTTTTTTTTTTTTTTTTTTT
>NW_018451241.1:0-372 GCF_002113885.1 Mizuhopecten yessoensis
CTCTTTATATAGGTACATAGTCTTTTCTTTTCTTATTACTCAGTTAAATATATTTGGCTAAATTATTTTTTTAACTGTTTTTTGTTCCCTGTTTCCATAAGTTGGATAAATGTATACATGCTAGGTCTTTCATAGTAATATTTCTTAATAAAACGCTTTCTTAAATCTAAAAAACATTCACATTTTTTTTATTTTTTTTATTTTTTATTTTTTCAAATTTTTACATTAGTATACAATACAGTTACAATATATATACATAACATGACATAACACAAACATATACAAAGACATACACACACTCATTCATTATCATACAAACATCCATATAATTATCAAAAAGGAAAGGTAGGATTGTTGAAAATTTGTATTACA
>NW_018451242.1:0-372 GCF_002113885.1 Mizuhopecten yessoensis
TTTTTTATTCATATTCGTTGGAAAATGATACAGTGCAAGGCGTAAAACCAGAACACTCTGGATAAAAAAGACACATTTCAGAGTGGGTGTTATTAGGTCTATCATTCTAGACAAAATAGCGGCTTGAAATCCAAATTGGAACCCCAACGTAAATTTGTATTTCTTGACCAAGCCGTCCGAGCCACACCCGATGCTCTGCGTTAGGAATAAGTTTGAATTAATATCGGTAGAACAAAAATCAAATAATTAAATAATTGCATGTAAACACTATTGCATATACTGCTTAAACAAGAAGCAAAATGACCTTAGCGGTCACCTGCTATATACATATATATAGGTAGTGGTCGCTCAATTTCATTGTTGAGATGTGAT
>NW_018451243.1:0-372 GCF_002113885.1 Mizuhopecten yessoensis
CGGTATGCTATCATTAGTCGATTTCTCCCCATTTTGTTTTATATAGTATGGATGCTTTTTGATGTAGAAAATACACAACACTAATCTGAAAAAACAATTATTGTTATTTACAGTGATAAATTACATTTGTGATGCACTAGATTGCGTTTGTGAGACATTCGAGCATTGCTCACGTTGATTTGTGATTTTCCAGTTTTGAAAAGACTTTAACAATGACGTCTTTTAAAACACTTAATATTTCAGAACAAGACCAATCATTACCAGCTAATGACACGACCAACAATCTGACTGAAGGCAATGTGATAACAGATACTGGTGATACAGGAAATACTGCAGAGGAATCCGTCAATCAATCAGGTTTGTTACGACTTT
>NW_018451244.1:0-372 GCF_002113885.1 Mizuhopecten yessoensis
TCTATGGTAGACGTTCTATCAGGTATTTGTGACTAGTAGAGCCAAATGTGTCTATGGTAGACGTTCTATCAGATATAAGTGACTAGTAGGGCTATGTTTGTATATGGTAGACGTTCTATCAGGTATTTGTGACCAGTGGGGATAAATATGACTATGGTAGAGGTTAAGTAAGGTATATGTGACCAGTGGGGCTAACTGTGTCTATGGTAGACGTTTTATCAGGTATATGTGACAAGTAGGGTTAACTGTGTCTATGGCAGACGTTTTATCAGGTATTTCTGACTAGTAGGGCCAAGTGTGTCTATGGTAGACGTTCTATCAAGTATTTATGACTAGTAGGGCCAAGTGTGTCTATGGTAAACGTTCTATCAG
>NW_018451245.1:0-372 GCF_002113885.1 Mizuhopecten yessoensis
TGCCGCAGTTTCATTCACCTGGACAACTGCACCCTTTTTGGTAAATACATTTATACTGTATATTTCTACTTACCTTCTGTATGGGATTTACCCCATTCTATGTGGGTTTACCTCATTCTGTATGGGATTATCCTCATTCTATGTGGGTTTACCCGATTTTATGTGGGTTTACCTCATTCTGTATGGGATTTACCCCATTCTATGTGGGTTTAACCATTCTGTATGGGATTTAACTCATTTTATGTGGGTTTGCCACATTCTGTATGGGATTTTCCTCATTCAATGTGGGCTTACTTCATTCTGTAGGAGATCAGTTTCTGTAAGGGAGTCTACTTTATACTGTAAGGACATCTGTGAAGGGTCTGCTTCATT
>NW_018451246.1:0-372 GCF_002113885.1 Mizuhopecten yessoensis
AATGTCAACCCGAGGGGGAAGATTCTTAAGTTGCCAAACACGAGGGGGATTCCCCTATTCATAACAATGGTGTAACGTCACTTCAACAATACAATGACGTCACGTCAACAATCCATCAACGACACGTCAACCCTGAATTTAGCATGTAACGTTGTCATTACATTGTGTATATGATACACATTGGAAGAACAGGGTAAGAGAAAAAGAATCATTCACCCCCTTGAGGGTAAGACAGAGGAATCTAAACCCTCGGGAAAAGATTCCTTAGTTGCCAAACACTCGACAATGCCTCGTGTTTGGCAACTTAAGAATCTTCCCCCTCGGGTCGAGATTCCCCTATCTCACCCCCAAGGGGGTGAATGATTCTATATA
>NW_018451247.1:0-372 GCF_002113885.1 Mizuhopecten yessoensis
GTCAATACCGACCACGTAGGAATACCCCCAGTACTCGTCAGTCAATACCGACCATGTAGGAATACCCCCAGTACTCATCAGTCAAGACCGACCACGTAGGAATACCCCTAGTACTCTTCAGTCAATACCGACCACGTAGGAATTCCCCCAGTACTCGTCAGTCAATACCGACCATGTAGGAATACCCCCAGTACTCATCAGTATTGGTTAATCATAATTTATTTCATCCAGTACTCTTCAGTCTGGACCGACCACGTAGGAATACCCCCAGTACTCTTCAGTCAAGTTCGACCACGTAGGAATACCCCAGTACTCTTCAGTCAAGATCGACAACGTAGGAATACCCCAGTACTCTTCAGTCAATACCGACCA
>NW_018451248.1:0-372 GCF_002113885.1 Mizuhopecten yessoensis
CTAATATTAGTTGTGGTCTTCATTTTACTGTTGTCTTTGTTGTTGATTTTGTTGTTGTGTTATTTATTTCTGTTGTCTCCATCATCCTGTTGTCTCTAATATCAGTTGTGGTCTTCATTTTACTATTGTCTTTGCTGTTGATTTTGTTGTTGTTGTCCTGTTGTCTTCATCATCCTTGTGTCTCCTTTATCATTTGTGGTCTTCATTTTACTGTGTCTTTGTTGTTGTTGTACTGTTTGGTTTTGTTGTCTTCATCATCCTGTTGTCACTATAATGATTTGTTGTTTTGATATTATTGTTGTCTTTGTGGTTGTATTTGTTGTTTTTTTGTCTTCATCATCCGGTTGTTTCTATCATCCTGTTTATTTTACT
>NW_018451249.1:0-372 GCF_002113885.1 Mizuhopecten yessoensis
GTCCAGTGTTCTATAACCGTCATTGTGTTATGTCCAGTGTTCTATTACCGTCATTGTGTTATGTCCATATTCTATAACTGACATTATATTATGTCTGGTGTTCTATAACCGTCATTATATTATGTCCAGTGTTTTATAACCGTCATTATATTATGTCCGGTGTTCTATAGCCGTCATTATATTATGTCCGGTGTTCTATAGCCGTCATTGTATTATGTTCAGACCATGAAATACAACGTTCTGATGTGCAATACGGAATAATGATGTTGTATTTACCTACTAGCCGTAAAGTCTACCTCTTGTCATGGCAAAAACTGAAAAGTTCCCGTATTTGCAAAAAAATATCAAAGTTTATAAAATCTTTGTATCGAT
>NW_018451250.1:0-372 GCF_002113885.1 Mizuhopecten yessoensis
CCAATAAGGTTAAAAGAGTGGGGTCTACCATCACTAAGGTTGAAACAGTGGGGTCTACCTCCAATAAGGTTGAAAGAGTCAGGTCTACCACCAATAAGGTGAAAGAGTGGGGTCTACCATCACTACGGTTTAAAGATTCGGGTCTACCATCACTAAGATTGAAAGAGTGGGGTCTACCAACATTAAAGTTGAAAGAGTGGGGTCTACCATCACCAAGGTTGAAAGAGTGGGGTTTACTATCACTAGGTTGAAAGAGTGGGGTCTACAATCACCAAGATTGAAAGAGTGGGATCTACCATCCTAAAGATTGAAAGAGTGGAGTCTACAATCACTAAGATTGAAAGAGTGGGGTCTACCAACATTAAAGTTGAA
>NW_018451251.1:0-372 GCF_002113885.1 Mizuhopecten yessoensis
GTCAGGTTTGTACTGTATACAGGGATTGTCACTAATATAGACTACATCACAAAAATAACACAGTCAGGTTTGTACTGTATACAGGGATTGTCACTAATACTTTCAACATCACACACATCACAGTCAGGTTAGTACCGTATACGGGGATTGTCACTAATATAGACAACATCACACAGATATTACAGTCAGGTTTGTACTGTATACGGTGATTGTCACTAATATAGACAACATCACACAGACATCACAGTCAGGTGAGTACTGTATACGGGGATTGTCACTAATACTTACAATATCACACAGACATCACAGTCAGGTTTGTATTGTATAATACGGGGATTGTCACTTATATAGACAACATCGCACATATATCAC
>NW_018451252.1:0-372 GCF_002113885.1 Mizuhopecten yessoensis
TTTTTGCTTTTTCGCCTTTTCGTGTTTTGAAAAAACGCAAAAAAAAACCCCGAACATTGGGTGTAAAAATTTCTCTTTTTCGCATTTTTGACCGAGGAAAAGCAAAAAGGCGAAAATGGCACTAATCAGCCACCATATGTTAATGATTTTTGTTCCATCTATCACATGTGGAACCTTTCAGATAATGGACATCTACATCCGTTCTAGATCTTTCCAAACCCTGTGTGCCATCTATTTACCAATAAAATCTCAAATTCATTTTCCTGGTCAAACTCTTTGTTAAATACCTATTTAAAGCCTACTTAAACTTTTTGTAAACGGTTTTTCGCCGGACCCCCCACTTTCTGGAACCAGTCAACTATTTGGCACCGG
>NW_018451253.1:0-372 GCF_002113885.1 Mizuhopecten yessoensis
AAGGAAAATGACATTGATCTACTTACAAGGTCACAGGGAAAAATACGTCAAGCAACTTCTGAAGAAGAATAAAAAACCATAGAATCTTATAATAATATTTTGCTTGTGGTTTCAACAGATGGAGCCAACAAAGTTTGCGAGGGAAATATTTTTAGTGCAATATAATATTTAACGAGAATATTTTGCTATGACTGCTTAAATATTCAGGTGAGCGATAAAAGCCCTCTTTGGCCTCTTGTTTTTAGAATAGAAGACAGTGAAGGTATGACAGCACTACCCCAAACTTATCTCCCTTGTTTTAAGAATAGAAGACAGTGAAGGTATGAGAGCACTACACCTAACTTATCTCCCTTGTTGTAAGAATAGAAGACA
>NW_018451254.1:0-372 GCF_002113885.1 Mizuhopecten yessoensis
AATTCATATTGTATTTCATGACTTTGTTTCCTAATATTATACTATATTTAGAGGAAAAAATCAATTTTTGCAGAGAGGAAAGCATGCCTTTAATGCATAACTTACAGGCAGGAGGAATCTACAATTTTGTATGTGTTCGTATAGGCAAAAACATGAGTAAAGGAAAGAAATAGAATAAAAATAAGATACATTGTAAACGTGAATTAAAGCCATTTAAGAGCTTAAATTTAGATACATAGGTATTTTATTATGTTAAATGAGAAGTCGTCTCAAACGTCCATAAAAGACATATTAATGGAGTCGGCACGCAAAGAGTTGAAGTTTATAAACAAGAATGAAGTAGTTTTTGACATTGACTCAACATATGGGCAT
>NW_018451255.1:0-372 GCF_002113885.1 Mizuhopecten yessoensis
CTATATTTCCCCTATTGGGCCCTGCCCCTCAGCCCCCAGGGAGGCAAGACCCACCATTTATACAAAATTGAGTTCCCTTGGCCCAAGGTTGCTCCAGACAAAATTAGGATAAAATCCCTTCATCCCTACGGTAGGAGAAGGATTTTAAAGGTTTTACCTCTATTTCCCCTATTGGGGCCCCGCCCCTCTGCCCCCAGGGGGGCCACACCCACCGTTTATACAAAATTGAATTCCCTTGGGGTAAGGATGCTCCAGACGAAATTTAGTCAAAATCTACTTGGCCTTTCAGGACTAGTAGCGTTTTAAAGGAAAAGTTGACGGACGACAGATGCTGCGGTATGGCATAAGCTCACCATGGTCCTTTGGACCAGG
>NW_018451256.1:0-372 GCF_002113885.1 Mizuhopecten yessoensis
ACAGGGCCAAACTTGACACGTTTCTATGACCCAGAATGAAAAAAACTACCCCATGGTCTGACCCCCAGATCACTTATTATTGATAATAAGTGATCTGGTGGTCGGACCATGGGGTAGTTTTTTTCATTCTGGGTGATAGGTATGTGTCAAATCCCTGTGCTAAATCCTAATAGGGTGAAGAGGTTCACCATACAAGTAGCATTAAATCTAATTTTAATGATAAATGCCGAACAATATCTACAAAGTTATGTGCAAGGATAATTGTGGTCAATACCCTGTAAGCTCCATCAGCTAAAGCATGCCATCCTTCACGCTGGAGGCTCTTCATGGCATCCACAAAAAAGTTCTCAGCTTTCTGGGCCTCTCCAAGGC
>NW_018451257.1:0-372 GCF_002113885.1 Mizuhopecten yessoensis
GTCAGTTTTACGGAAATGTTGGCATCCATTGGAAAAGTTTGTCAAGTTACAACACATACAAGGGGCACCATAAAATTTTCAGATTACTAGTCTGAGTTTTTCCAAATTTTTGGGTCTTGCAACCCTCAATATGTTAAGGAAAATTAATGGCATATCGAAGAATCTACAATGACATTTTAGAAATATTAGGATTTCAGAAATCGTTGGAAAAAGCATGTACAGTCAGGCCTGTATTAAGAGACCACCCATAAAATGTCCAAAAAGAGTTCATTAACACTGGTGATCACTACAATGGAAACAATGAAAGTTGTCTCTGAACACAGGTGGCCTCTTAACTCATTCACCCCTGAAGACATATTTGAACTCTTCCAA
>NW_018451258.1:0-372 GCF_002113885.1 Mizuhopecten yessoensis
ATTTATCGCAGCGTATGGAGGGCGCACGTCTGCGTATTAACGACATCAACAAAGCTGCTGATACCGTGAGGGACTTTATTGAAGGCGACCGTGGTGTCAGGAAAAAACTAAATGATAATGGTGGTGGTTTTATTTGGGATATCCTTACATCCGGATCTTACTATGATAAAACAAAGGTTAGTTATACATGTATATTACTTTGTATCAGAATATATCGAAATTATCAATTTCACCGCATGATCCCTGCTTTGTATCTATTTGCGTTTAAAACAATCTATTTGTGTTACTTAAAAATGTTTTAACGTAATTTACATTTAATACACCGAAATAAACAATATTGACTGACAGGAATAAAAACATCATTTCAGGATA
>NW_018451259.1:0-372 GCF_002113885.1 Mizuhopecten yessoensis
TTAACAAAAACATGAGATATTTATATATAAAGAACATGTAACTGTGTCTCTCAACTAAATGCTACTCATGGGTAGCTTTTGGCAACCTCCTGGTTGCCTTCTTCAGCCCTTACTGAGATGAGTTTGGGGCTTCATGAATTTCAGGGTTTAATACTTTAAACATCTACACAGCTTGTTCTCAGTTCTCCCACTTTTTAAAATAACATGGGGAGGAGAAAGTTGTTAGAAAGATTATAGTCTGTTTCTTAGTAGTACTGGCAGTATTTACCTGTGTTTACCTGTGTTTTTATCTGTGGTTAACCCTTCTATCTAAGGTGGTGTTCTATTTCAGCTGGAAACTGATCATATTTAATTTACAAATACTTCATATAA
>NW_018451260.1:0-372 GCF_002113885.1 Mizuhopecten yessoensis
TTACAGTGTCAGATATTTTCTAGTCATTTCCACATCAAACAAACTCTTTCTTAAACTGAACTTAAATATATCATGCCTGTTACACTCAGTCAGTCACATACAGTTTAAAATCCACATCAAGAAGTAACTTCAGAACTTCCACAGAAAACTGTATTATTTGACTGAGTTACCTCAGAGTCTTCAGTCTCGACCTGTGTGCACAGATACACAGTTGGTAAAAAATTTCAATTTAATGTAAACATACAAATCCTTCATTGTAATAAGGCTGATAATTGTGAAGTGTAAATTGTTGAATAAAGTAAAAGACAAATAGACTGAACTCAACAGGACCAGAACAAGAGTACCGCGGGGGGGGGGGGGGGGGAAAAAAAA
>NW_018451261.1:0-372 GCF_002113885.1 Mizuhopecten yessoensis
TTACAGGCAGGGTACGCTGGGGACCGCTCACTGGAGATCCAGAACAGAGAACGTGAGGTCGTCGAAGCGTGGAAGAACCTCCATTTCAAAGTACAGTCCCGTAAGACGGACCTTGCGGATGCTAGCGACCTGTACCGATTCCTAATGATGGTGCGAGATCTTTTGCAATGGATGGTTGATATTAACAGACAAATGAAAACACAAGAAAAGCCAAGGTAGGTGATCAATGAGAACTGGAATCCCTGCAGTAAGGTAAAATCTGTTTTTAACACTGGATTTAATGTTATATCTCCTAGATATGTATAAAAATCTGATCATAGGAGTGTTGATAGTGAATTCACATCCTGAGTTATGTTTACAATACAAAACCTT
>NW_018451262.1:0-372 GCF_002113885.1 Mizuhopecten yessoensis
TTTTTTTTTATTTTTCAATTTTTTTAACCAGGGGGTCTATGAAGAATGTGTCAAGTTGAATGCAAGTCGAGATAAATGACCTTCGATGTTAAAAGGATGTTAAACATAAAAATAACATTTTCTGAAGAAATATTGGCTGCTAAAAATTAAAAACATGGCAGAAATTGTATACATGGCCAAAATTGTAACACAAGTTGGCCCCTCCCCTATCGATTTTCAAAGTGAAATAAAGGGTTGTACATCGAACATTACAGTGGCGGACCCAGACCCCAGGTTGCCTGCCAGGTCGAGATCCTTGCTGGTTTTCTGTTGTATATATAGTTTTGTGGTGGGGATCTTAACCGTTTCCAAGTTATGACCCAGGGGTTAAGT
>NW_018451263.1:0-372 GCF_002113885.1 Mizuhopecten yessoensis
CGAGTTCAATGCGAACATTATGTTGACAACTGAACCAAGGTTACCGTTTATCTAAAACCATCCCTGATATTGTGGTTCTGTATGTATTCGTGGTTCAGGGTATAGGATGAAGGGGGGTTATCAACTTTATTTTCATCAATTGCCGCCGGGGTGAGCATGCAGGTTAAAGTATCATAGTTTTCCATATTTGTAAATAACACTCGCCGCTTGTTCGGTATATATCGTAGCCACATTACATGCAACTTTTACACCAACATAATATAATGCCTTGACGTTTTTCTCTTAAAGCCTACATTTTACATTGAATGCATCTGGCGTATTAATAGACAACTCCGACAATATTGATATTTTCAAGTGATTATCGAAAGGTGC
>NW_018451264.1:0-372 GCF_002113885.1 Mizuhopecten yessoensis
AAGTCTGTATAGAGTGAAGATGTCGTTGAGGTTACATACTAATGCATTATGTACGTATATACTGAGTCTCCATGTCTTATCAATAAGCAAATGTTTATAAACAAATTACACTGACATTATAAGTCATTATATGATCATCATGTAGATCCAATCGAACCACACAGACCAGAGGACTGTAAATACATTCTGTATTGTTATCATGCAGAGAAAATTACACAATGTGCCCCGAGTCCACCAGGCTAAAATTGCAACAAAGCTGATTACACTCATTTTCTTATGGAAGGTCAGCTAACATGCAATATAACTGCGTACCCTAGTAATATAAAGTAGTCAACCAGAAAATGCAGAATGAAAATCTGGATTTGTTATATT
>NW_018451265.1:0-372 GCF_002113885.1 Mizuhopecten yessoensis
CACGTCCTTAAATAACCTTATCTGTTAAGAGGACGCTAGACGAAATTAAACCAAACTAAACTTTCCCAATATAAACAGTATGTGTTTTTACAGGAACTGCTGGTTCAGCTACAGGATGGTAATGGAGCTATCTACCCTCTGGCCAAGGACTGTACAGAGGGAATACGTGACCCCCTCTGGCTGAACCTGCCCCCGGTCAGGTGTCTCGGGATGAGGGTACAGTCGTTAAACAACATGATCCCCAACATGAAGAACAAGGCCGCTGTACTGGTACTGGCAGTCGAGGTGCGATAATTAGATTGTAACATACGTAAGAAGAGACATGGACAAATATGTCTTCTGTACTGGTGCTGTTTAGATAAGGGGGGGGGG
>NW_018451266.1:0-372 GCF_002113885.1 Mizuhopecten yessoensis
GGTATAAAAGGAATACAGGACACATACCCCATGACGTACTGACAACAAATTGCAACATGGCTAGCCATTGCATGACGTATGCCGAACATTGTCAGTCTTAAACGCACAATACTTATCCTTTCAGGTAATCCACTTAGCCTTTATCCCTACAGGCAATTGTTAGTATCTCTAACTCTTCCGATGATGCATTGTGTCTCAAACCATTCACACAATGCTACATGTCTCGAACCCTAGGATCATGCACTTTGTCTCTAACCTTTCAAATCTTGCACTTTGTCTCCACTCATTCGGGTAGTGCGTTATTATTGTTACAAAAATCATAGAGTTAGTTAACATGTTTAATTGCGGTAATAGTATGAAAATGATACGATC
>NW_018451267.1:0-372 GCF_002113885.1 Mizuhopecten yessoensis
TTATGACCGAATCCTCGGTACCATAATAATCGTAGTGGTGGAAGGGGAGTAACTCCCGTCGAACAAAAAAGACAGAATTCGAAAAAAACAAAATACGTATAGATCCTGTAGGAAAACTCATTTGATGGTATGCAATACTTTCTTTGAGATTAAATATGGTTCAATACACACGGTAAATAATGAATACTAATAAATTATGTATGCTCCATTTTCTTCAAGAAATGAGCAAATTAAACGTATTGTTTATATTATTAATTGGTTCAAGTAATTAGCATAATGAACGTATTTTTCATACCTGAAATGACTTCGCTGCAAGTTCACTCATCAGGTAACTTTACTCTATGATAAATTAGCGTAAACAAGGAGGAAATT
>NW_018451268.1:0-372 GCF_002113885.1 Mizuhopecten yessoensis
AGGGTGGAATCCAAAGACCCCGCGGAAAATCCGCGTGCCCGGGCAAGGTTATCCCATTCCACCGTTTCTACTTAGGTACATTAAAAAATATTGTACCTGTACGGTGAATATCTAAATCGATCAGATCCTTAATCAACAAACCCCCAGGTAGAGAGCAAGCCTACAGGTGACATTCGTATGTCAATTGTGCATATTGAAAAAAGTACTTTGATTTCAAAATATCTATCTTAATACAAAAGGAATTCAGAAACAAGCAAAGCAGATATAAGCCATATTCTTTATTTTTATATAATGCAATATATCATTTAACATAGATAACAAATAATTACTAGTAATACAAACAAGTGAAGAACTAATCTGAAAAAAACAAAT
>NW_018451269.1:0-372 GCF_002113885.1 Mizuhopecten yessoensis
CCTTGTATTTCACATCGTACATGGCCCCATCTTCCCCATCTTTTCTTGCAACACAATTCAATTACTTTGAAATAAACAGTGACTGGCAAGATGCTAACTTTGTAAGAATTGATTATCAAAATTCAAAGCTCATCATGAGCTTTTATTTTGATCACCATAAACTGTTTCAACTGGTTGAACCAGTACAGAAAGCACAGGCACACATGGAGACTGAGGCTGACTTCTAGATTATATTGCACATGTAAATAAAGGGGTCGAAATGTTCATTATGGAATAAATCTGTGTCATAAACACAGTCTGGTAAACATAAAACATACATTTAATAACACTGCGTACCTTTTCTATCACTGTTGCATTTATGGATGATAGTCC
>NW_018451270.1:0-372 GCF_002113885.1 Mizuhopecten yessoensis
GTTTAGATAATTGAACTTTTATTATAACGAAACAAGCCATTTTTTTACATAAAGTTGATAAGTAGATTGTGTATTGGAACATGTACGTTTGCAGGAAATGTGTTTAATGTGTGCATATATATAAAGGTAGTATCATGAAATGAGAGACGTTTTAACATAGCATTTCATGAGACTCTGGTTAATCATTATAATGATCATAAGATGCCATAAAATCAAAATTTGCAAATAAATCCATAGCAGTCGAGCTGCATTGTCGAAGCGAATTCGCTGTGCCGTTGTATAATATTCAAACGGATAAACAAACCATACGTATTGTATCTATAATATATACTTCAATTAATGTCTAAACATGCCAGATGTTTCTGCATTTAC
>NW_018451271.1:0-372 GCF_002113885.1 Mizuhopecten yessoensis
AATAAACATAATTAAACTTAAGCTACATATATACATACTTACCAGTTGTGTTGAATTGATCTGTACAATCTTCGTTTTCCTACTGAACTTTGATCATCTTCAGTAAAGTTACCAAGACATTCATGAACCGCACCACCACTTCAGAGGTTTCAAAAATATCATTCCACCAGATGATGCAAATGTAAGATTACGTATTTCGGATATGAAAATTACATATTTAATCAAAGCTTAATATTTCATATAGACTATGATGTAAATAATGTGATAAATGTGCAATTTATAACAATAGAACATCGCGTTGTTACTGCACTATTTTATTTTCTTGTCTACACATCTGGAGGAAATTAGGTTCACTGTCGTGACAGCCCCAAA
>NW_018451272.1:0-372 GCF_002113885.1 Mizuhopecten yessoensis
ACTAGTAATGTTATGGTGTATTATGAACTTGGAAGATATCCCATGCAAATAGTTCGAAAATTACGTATATTCAAATATTGGATAAAACTGAGAAATAACGGAAATTGTATTCTAAGGTCATGCTATGATGACATGCTTTATAATAATGACATTTGGTTAATGAGTGTAAAACAAAAATTATACAGAATTGGTCTTGGAAATGTGTGGGAATCTTCCAGTTAAAACAATAACACTTTTCATATTATAAAAGAACGTCGTTGTGACATATTCAGACAAGAATATTTTGAAAAAAATCAATCTTCTGCTAAAGGAGCATTGTATCAATAGGTGTGTAATTTTGGTCACCAGTATTATTTATCAAAACCTGTAAAT
>NW_018451273.1:0-372 GCF_002113885.1 Mizuhopecten yessoensis
GGGGGGGTGTTGATTGGTAAATTTAAATTTACTTTAAATATTCAAAGATAATTTTACATTGGGGGAGTTGTTGTCTTGGGACTTGTAGAAGACAACTATTCTTACAATGTAACGAGAGAGAGAGTAGATCAAGCAAACTATTGCTTTTACATGTACGTGTCATTTTCAAAGGGCTGTTCGATAACTCCCTTTCCAAAGGATATGTCAATGGCTTGTTCACAAACTGGCTTATAAATGAAAGAACTTTTAATTGGAAATTTAAATGCTTGTGTTTTTATAGGGAGATAAGTACATTAGTACACAGTATGTATTTTATTTTATTTTTGCAACACTTTCACCACTGTAGACCATAATGGACTCATTCAGATCAAT
>NW_018451274.1:0-372 GCF_002113885.1 Mizuhopecten yessoensis
GGAATAGGTCACTTGAGCAAAGCTCAGGTGACCTAAAAACATTATGTGCAACTTAGGTAAAGGGCACTGGGAACCTTTATGTTCGTGGATTTAATTGTGTTCTTTATGCAAAAACATACATGTACATGTATATTTTGATCTAATTTTCATATTATGGTATTTTGTCTATTCTTAGCAGTAAAGGTACGCAACAAAATGGGCTATAATTATGTACTTAATGATCAGGAATGGAACCATCTTTTAAAATGTAAGACAGTGGGTATTGATAGAGAGCAGCACTTTGATCAAAAGTACATTTCAGGTCGACATTTGGGCGACATCGTGCAATGACTGACAGGGGGACTGTTGAATTGTAGATAGTGGTATAGGGAT
>NW_018451275.1:0-372 GCF_002113885.1 Mizuhopecten yessoensis
TACAAAACAAACAACAGTGTCATACAAAACAAACAACAGTGTCATTCACACTAAAGCACATGTCATAGACGATCAAAACCGAAGTGTCATAACAAATGATGGTAGCTGCCACTAACGAGCATGGACGAGCATCTGACCAATCCCCTAGCAACCACCATGTCCGCTACAGTAAACACCACATTGTCCATGACAACCATTGATACAGGATTCAACTTGGCCACCCTTTAGGTGACCAATCACATCCTCTTGAAAACTCTGATCAATTAGAGCTATCCTGGCAATTATCTGTAAATGTGATACCTAATCAATAAGACATTTACATCAAATACTGCCATGCAAAAATATACTCCCCCCCCCCCCCCAAAAAAAAAA
>NW_018451276.1:0-372 GCF_002113885.1 Mizuhopecten yessoensis
ATGGAATAAACTAATTTTCATGGTGGACACAGAAATTACATCTTTTCAAATCAGGTGATGATGACCGCGATTCATGTTTTAGTTAATACTGAAACCTCCATTTCCGTATTTAGTACTTCCCAGCCGATACTTCAACGTTCACACGCATCCTGATGTCCCCGGCAATTTCCAGTACAATATGTAAATCAACAACATGTATAACAAGCGCTTTCCCACAGGGATTACATAATGTAAAAACCGTTCTTATGGACGGCTTATTTTTTTTAGTTTACATTGAAAAAATTCCAAAGAAAATTGATAATTCCATGTTCACCAGAACTTTTCTGTATTTAGAAAACCCAGTTACAAACAACAGGCTCTCTTGGGTACCAA
>NW_018451277.1:0-372 GCF_002113885.1 Mizuhopecten yessoensis
TTTGATGAAACTCAAAACCAAGATACCTAGACGAGGTTACTTTACGGCAGGGGCATGCTCTGGCATTTCAGGTAGTAAAAACTCTCTTAAAGTTGTGAAATAGATGCTTGATAAATTGACACATAGCTGTGTCAATGATTTCAATATGTCTGTATACTATAACCAGCCTTTATTTTTATTTCAGTCTGAATCAGTCTTCTGTGATGTCTCCATTGATAACATCGCCTTTATGCTCTGAAGAGTCGGATGATTTGCTGTCTTCATGTACCGACACTGATGACACCGGTTCTGATGAAGAAACATTTGTTGACAAGGAGGAAATTACAATCCTTACAATATAACAAAGACTTATATGCTTCTGGTATTGCCCTC
>NW_018451278.1:0-372 GCF_002113885.1 Mizuhopecten yessoensis
ACTCAGCTAGGGAGAATATCGTTTTGCATGTAGCTCATTCAGTAGAGCTGAAGACAGTTTAACCAGAGGTCCGATGTTACACTCCTAACAAAAATAATTACCTCTGTTAAATCTCCATTACTGTTCACTCTAACATAGCCAAGTTATTTAGGAAGTAATTTCCATAGAAGCTATGTTAAAATTTCAGTTACCCAGTAGTTCTTTCATTTATCAAATTCTATAAATTTTGACCACTTGACAATGGCTATTTATTTATAACACAAAGACCTCTGAAGACCGAATGACAGTTAGTGTTGGAAATCAGTAGCAGCTTGTTGAAATGATGATGTAAGAGTTGATAAAAGTTTAACTTTGAAATTTAATAAGAGATAA
>NW_018451279.1:0-372 GCF_002113885.1 Mizuhopecten yessoensis
TACTCTGGTGTGTTAGGAACTGGATAATTGGGTGAGTGCGCATGCGCGAATGGCAACTTCGAATTTTTTGTCTGTGTTATATAACGAAAGTTTACTCGTCTAGTTTGGAAGAAAAAATCTATTATTGAAAAATGGTATCAATGAACCTGTTAAGGGTTGTCTTCTGAATCATTCCTGTGATTTTGGTTGTGTACACGCTCGATTTGAAAGAAACGGGACCTGATCGAGCAGGACAATGGAATGTGTACTGTAAACAAAGTGGCGAATGACTGATACATTTCATCCATCAACGAGGAATCAATTGCAGTTGTGAGTGGTCTAAAGTTTCACACAACGATGCACTGTGAGTAGAGACCCTTTATATATATATAT
>NW_018451280.1:0-372 GCF_002113885.1 Mizuhopecten yessoensis
ATTCTTCTGTTTGAACAGAAGGTTGTTGTTTTAATTAATCTCGAACCCTTAAGAAAGATTTATAATATGATATTTGACTCAATGCAACCGTGCAGCTATATCATAATTTTGATCCAAGTTTTTGGTGTGATATTTATATTTCAAAATTCTGAACACGTGTACTGTTGCGTATTTCTGAGCGAACATCAGCTATATAGCTAGTCATGACAATTATAACAAAAATTGACAACTCTGAGGCAGTAAAGATACTCATATAATATAATGTATAAGAAAAGGATAGTAAGTGAAAACCACAGTTCTAAAATATGCAATTCGACCCATAATGAATATATTTTAATAAGAGCGTAGCTCTCGGGCGCCGAAGGCAACGTG
>NW_018451281.1:0-372 GCF_002113885.1 Mizuhopecten yessoensis
TTGTCAACATTAAGTTATTGAAGAACAGAAGGTCTTGATTATGCTCTAATGTGTGCTCATTCATGAATTAATTATTCATACAACCAATGTGCCCTTATAATTCACAAGGGACAAGATAGATCAATTAGTTTCCAGATTCACAAGTCCTTAGAGTGTATAGATATATCATTCTTGTTGTTCAAGGCTGAAGAAATTCCTCAAGTTTCATCTGAAGAAGCAAGCCAGGATGAGGTGAATACATGTTGGCAAGATGCCGAAGGCAACAGGACATAACAATACTCACAGGGACTGTTCTTACTTTCTGAGTCAATCATATTTGTTTTGGAAAATAGGGGAAAATAAGTGTGGTTTGAATAAGCAGTTGAAGTAGTT
>NW_018451282.1:0-372 GCF_002113885.1 Mizuhopecten yessoensis
CAACATCCAGCCACATAGTTACCTGTTCAACATCCAGCCACATAGGTAATTGTTCAAAATCCAGCCACATAGGTAACTGTTCAACATCCAGCTACAGAAAAACTATTCCAAATCCAGCCACATAAATAACTGTTCGAAATCCAGGCACATAAATAACTGTTCGAAATCCAGCTACAGAAGAACTGTTCAAAATCAATTAACATAAATAACTGTTCAAAATCCAGCCAAAAAAGAACTGTTCAACATCCAGCTACACTATGAACTGTTCAACATCTAGCTACAGAAAATGTTCAAAATCAATTAACATAGGTTACTGTTCATCATCGAGCTACATTAGGAACTGTTCAACATCCAGCAACATTAGGAACTGTT
>NW_018451283.1:0-372 GCF_002113885.1 Mizuhopecten yessoensis
GTGGACTGATAGGCCAAGTCTTACATTGTCATTGGACTGATAGTACACGTCTTACATTGACAGTGGACTGATAGGCCAAGTGTTATATGATCATTGGACTGCTAGGTCAAGTCTTACATTGTCATTGGACTGATAGTACACATCTTACATTTTCAGTGGACTGATAGGCCAAGTCTTGCTTTGCCAGTGGACTGAAAGGCCTAGTCTAGCATTGTCATTAGACTGATGGGCCAAGTTTTACCTGGTCAGTGGACTGAAAGGCCTAGTCTTACATTGTCATTGGATTGATAGGCCAAGTCTTACATTGTCATTGGATTGATAGTACAAGTCTTACATTGTCAGTGGACTAATAGGCCTAGTCTTACATTGTCA
>NW_018451284.1:0-372 GCF_002113885.1 Mizuhopecten yessoensis
CTGCTTCCCTGTTACTAGTACTGTGTGCAATTTATATTTGATGTTTATTGTCTCCCTTTTCAGAACCGATCAAAATGGTGAAGACATAGAAAAATCTGTTTCATATGATGCAGGATGGCAAACACGTGGGAGTGGTAGAAATTATGCAAGTCTCTCTGGTAAGACCAAAACATAATATATTTAGCACAGTTTTTATATAGTTTTAATACTTTTCCATATTTCAATAACATTAAATTCAAATAAAGGTTCTAATACATAATTTTTTTGATGTTATTAAAAATGAGAATTGAGCAAAAGTATTGGTTGATGGTATTGTCACTATGTTCTTCATGTATTTCCCAAGTTTTGTTTATAGGGTTTCTAATGGCTACA
>NW_018451285.1:0-372 GCF_002113885.1 Mizuhopecten yessoensis
AAATTAGAGCGAATAGACCTATCTCATAACCGAATCACAGACATGGACTTTGCCAGTGCCCCTCCCGACGGAAGGAGTCTGGAAGTTGATCTGTCGTACAACCAGATATCCATCTTGCATCAGCCGAGCATTCAGAATCTTTACGACTTTTACCCTGGCCTTGTCAACCTAAGAGGAAACCGATGGGTGTGCAATTGTTCTCAACGAGACTTTGTCAGGTTTCTCCAGGAGGAGGATGGCACAATCATCGACGACTATGCCTACCTCGGAGAGGCGAAGTGCAGCAGACCGGTGTCTAGGGTAGGACAATACATGAAGAATGCTGAGGACTTGTGCGGTCGGAAAACGTCTGAGGTACCTCTGCCAAATCTA
>NW_018451286.1:0-372 GCF_002113885.1 Mizuhopecten yessoensis
AGAACGGATGGATTTGTCAGCGGCATAAGCGTGTTCGAACGTCATCCCTCGTCGATCTCTGATAGCACCTGTTAAATGGGACAGAGAATTCTAAAGGATATTGCAATAGTAACTATAAATATTATACTTTTACTGTTTATAAACTGTTGATATGTAACGAAATACCCTCGATGTATTTTGTTGTTTTCGGACATGCAAGGACATACCGGGTGTGGACGCTGGGACTGATTCCTGAACAAAGTTGAGGGTCTGCTTGCTCTCGGTGACTGCCCCACTTCCTTCTCGTGAGAAAGGTCTGAACGTGTGGGATTCTATACAGCTGGCAGACTTCAGCAATCCTTCTGATGAAATTTCCTGCTGGCATTGATGTTG
>NW_018451287.1:0-372 GCF_002113885.1 Mizuhopecten yessoensis
GTCTGGTTAGGTTGGCAGACGAGTGGTCAGCAATGGGGGCGGAGGCGAGCATACTGGATGGCTGCGACCTGGACGAAGCTACGTCAGATGAGTCGTGCCCCTGGGTCTTACGTCATGGACAGCTCGCCGATGACTCGCTCATCACAATCTTGTCCGACCAAAACTGTGACCGCACCAAGAGAGAGTTATTTCAACGAAATATCAAGGTATTCACTTAGACATGTTTGTCTTGCAGTCGATGAAATATTTCTCCATGGACAGGTTACCGTCAGCGTACCTAAAGTAGCCCGAGTTTCCTCTGGCACTGACACCAGACTTTGACATTTTGACAGATACCGCACAAATGCCCAGGTCCAGTACACTATGCCGATT
>NW_018451288.1:0-372 GCF_002113885.1 Mizuhopecten yessoensis
TGCAATTTACAGTGATTCGGTCAGTGTAGGAATACAGCTCCAGGTATCCTAGGTAAACACACATGGCCAACAGATACTTTTGGTATCAATAGGCCTAGTGTCAGAGAACTTTCTGGGTTCGTTAGCACTTAGTAATGTAGGTCATCGCAAAAAATAAAGCAAGTTGACAAATTATGACAATATACATTTATTATAAGATGTGAAGATACCACAAAATTATTGTAAGTGCCATTCTAGATGCAAAATTACCAAGTTTGTCAACGTCATCACACGGGGGCTCGGTTTCGAGATTTTGAGTTATACATAATGTTGTGTATCAGCGTATTGCAGTCATAACCTGATGCATACTGCTCCGGTTATTAGTATATACTT
>NW_018451289.1:0-372 GCF_002113885.1 Mizuhopecten yessoensis
ATTTCAAACGCCATGGAAACACAATTACAAAGGTCAAACGCCGCTAACGCCATGATAAATAACCGGGACGTTGTTTTACGCCATCTTCGCCAATAAACGTAGAAAACGACCAGGTTTCCAGGGACGCCGATCACAAACATCATAATTGTGAACACCAAGGATGGCATTAGAATCTCGTCAACGACTTTATCGTTGATGCTGTTTAGTACTTTGTCAGGGACAAATATGAGGCATGTACTTGGATCCGGCGTTGGCCTTGCGGTAGTCACATTTAAGTCCATCGTTGAGTTCCATGTAGGCAGCTTCGCGTTCATTGCAGTCGAAATATAACTTTCCGTTGTCATAGCATCGCCTGTAATCCAAAGTGACGAT
>NW_018451290.1:0-372 GCF_002113885.1 Mizuhopecten yessoensis
CTGTGATTTTTCACTACAGAATGTTGATTTAAACATCCTTTAAAGTTAATTGTGGTCCCGAGTGAACATTTAATTACCAAAACTGAACCCCTAAATTTGCAAACGGCTAAAATGATGTGTGGGGCTTGTACAAGTCTAGTCAATGTAATGAAAAGGGAGCCAACTTGACTCTCGTATATTTTTGACCTAGTTTTTATCAATAGAAAAGGACTAAGGTCCTTAAAGGTCATTTCCGGCTTATTCGGGGATTTCGGATTAGTTGTTATATTCGTAATCTGGAAAAAATGAAGTAGGCAAATATGAAATTTCAAATTCATTCGAAAACTTGTTTAGGATATATGGCATTACAAAGAGAGACATAAACGCACATTT
>NW_018451291.1:0-372 GCF_002113885.1 Mizuhopecten yessoensis
AGGAGGGTAATTGTCGTGTTATCACAGTAACGTTATCTTTTCAATTTGTTACAAATTTAAAATCGCCAATTCTGGAATGTTTTTAGAATGTTGTGATACTGTTTCTGTTATAAGTCTAAAGATCATATTAGTTCAAATAAGATTAAACATTAAAATTATTTCCCTTAACTTCTCCATCCTTTACATCAGGGATTACATCATTTAAAAAAACCCAACAAGAACAATAGAATATTATATTTTCCATCCTTTACATCAAGGTGATATTGACCTTATTTGTCCGTATATTTTTTTCGTGAAAAAGTATGGATTCAACTTGCTCGACCACGTGGGTTTTCTCTGGGTACTCTGGTTTCCTCCTACAGTTACAACCCC
>NW_018451292.1:0-372 GCF_002113885.1 Mizuhopecten yessoensis
AGGCAGTAGAAAAGCTTCGGAAAGATCAGCTTCAGTATTTCATAGAAGAAAGCCTGATAAGCATCTGTACTTGCCAAGTTAAAAGGAACAAAAACATGAAACATGAAAACCAAAGTTGCCCTCTACCTGTGAGCGAACGGACAGCTTAAACACACATCCAAATACATTTGATGAGTATGCAGACAGATTTTTCATAACCCACATCATGAACGAGGGACAGGACGTTGAACGTATCAATGTTGTTTTTACATGTATATTGAAGGGAGTTTGAAAACTTGCACCGGAATGGACGGGTCAAACAACTGATTTGACTGTCTTCGTAATGACAACAATAAGACAGAACTCGTTCAGTTCCTTGCTAACAAAATGTCT
>NW_018451293.1:0-372 GCF_002113885.1 Mizuhopecten yessoensis
CAATAATGTTGACTTTATTGAATTTACCAAGGCATGTTAGGAATTATTTTGGGAACATCAATCTAGTGGGAATAATTCCTTCAAAAGGAAAAGCAGAGACCTCGGTGATTGATCCCTACTTAGACATCCTTGTAGACGAACTTCTGTATTTATCACAGTGTACCACATATGCTTATGATACAGCCCCATTATCCTTCAAAATTAAACTATTGATGCATGTCCTTGACTACCCAGGATTGAGTAAAGTGTTTCACCAACATGGGAGTGGGAGTTTGGCTGGTTGTCATTGGTGTCAAGTTGTCGGGAAAAGATGTAAACATTATGACAAAGTAATCTATTTGTGCAACAGAAGATATTTGAAGAAAACAGACC
>NW_018451294.1:0-372 GCF_002113885.1 Mizuhopecten yessoensis
TGTGAATCTAGAATATATTGCCGAGTGTGTTGAAATATTATTTCAATTTCCTGTTGACTTTATTTCAAACTACTAAAAAGTATCAGCTGCAGGTCCAGAAAATGAAATAGTTTAGTTCACGATATAATTTAATTCTCTGTTCTACATAATTGTTACAAGTAAAATACATAATTATTACAAGCAAAAAAGAAATGATAGGTATCGTCAACTAGATGACCACATTGACAGTGTCGGAAATTGATTAAATTTGCATGGAATAGATCTTTATTTAAGGTACTAGTTCTGTTTCTTAATCTGGTATGTAAAATATGAAGATTTCTATCGCCAATCGGGTAATAATTTGGAACATGTAAATTTTGAAGATTTAGAAGA
>NW_018451295.1:0-372 GCF_002113885.1 Mizuhopecten yessoensis
GATTGACGATAGACATACCGGAAGGATATTATTCCTCGAATAGAAGAGTGCTGAAATACGTGGATAAAGCTAAGAAAATGATGGCTCACGGCGATTGGTTTAGCTTTCACGTCCACGAACACGATTATAAATTTAGGTTACATATTACCAAAGGCATGCACGTACACATCTCTCGGGCTTTAAGCGAAAGGCTCGGTTTTAGAAAACAAGAATTCATGGACGAAATACCAACGGCGGAATTCAATGGTGACGTTCAAATAATATTCTCTGTACGCTTACTGTCCTCTCGTCGAAGAGATAATGGTCGGTGATACGAGAGCTCCGCTACTACGCATCGTTCCGATAGAAGGCAAACCTGGCGACACGATGTAT
>NW_018451296.1:0-372 GCF_002113885.1 Mizuhopecten yessoensis
TTGTATACTGACAACACCTAAATCGATTTTTGTAAATGTCAAACCGCTGTATTTTTATCACAAAGTCATACTACAGTAACGATTGCCAATTTCTTTTTAAGCAGTTTGACAGATACTTTCATTGTTGTTTAGATAGGCCAGTTTGACATTATTTTATCGATATACCGCCTCCATACCCAATGCCGTTTAGTTTACAGACTAACGATCAAGTGTCTCAATCAAACCTTTGATATACAATTGGAATAGAACATCGCTTATTTGTTATTACATATGGATAGTAATATTAACATGTCTCAAAATATCATCGAGTTTTCACATCAACTTCATTATATTACAGCAAGAGGACCGCAGATAGGAACAATATACGCTCGT
>NW_018451297.1:0-372 GCF_002113885.1 Mizuhopecten yessoensis
AGTGCATCACGTGTCCACCGATAAAAACTGATATTGACTTGGAGCTCATGATTTTTGTTGAAGGACTGGATGTTTCTATAAATAGAATTATGACGTGTCTCCAAAACAATGCACCGTCCCACTTCCAAAGCTTTTTCTGTTGTGTTTTTTTTTACAGATTGCTTACATTACTGTTTTGTAAAATAATAAAATAATTGTGCCTTTAACTTCGGTCAATACCTGGATTTATCAACCTCAGCCAAAGGCTATAATTGAATAATAGCTGGCTAGAAGGTGGCATAATTAGATAAGTGGTGCCATATATTATGATGTCAGGCTAGATAGTGACACTATCAGATAAGTGGTGCCATATATTATGATGTCAGGCTAGAT
>NW_018451298.1:0-372 GCF_002113885.1 Mizuhopecten yessoensis
GGTGAAAGTAACACTGGTAAAGGCTGAAGGTTTCACTGGTTAGGGATGAAAGTAACACTGGTAAAGGATGACAGTAACACAGGTTAAGGATGAAGGTAACACTGGTTAGGGATGAAGGTTACACCAGTTAGAGATGAATGTTTCATCGGTTAGGGATGAAAGTAACGCACATCAAGGATTCAGATTACACTAGAAAAGATTAAAATTGCACCAAAAAAGGTGGCACCTCAGCTGCCTCCTTTCTTGGTGCAACTTTACACCAATTTCGGAAGTGTGGTGTAATCTCAAAAGTTGGCGCAACATTAATCCCACAATTTTACAGTGCATATACGTATATATTACATAATTTACGTCTCTGGTGACTCTAAATGT
>NW_018451299.1:0-372 GCF_002113885.1 Mizuhopecten yessoensis
CGTGTTTTCAATGATAGGGTATGTCTGAATAAGACTGTTACCCATTACGATCGCTCAATAGAAAGTAGCATACCTGACAAGGGCGAGCTGTCGTGTTGCTTTGGGTCCGCTACATCGATAGATCCCAGGCACTGTGATAGCTCGTTAGATCTGTAAAGGAAGTTGTAGGGACCACCGAGTGGTCAGGGTAATTCAAGGTTAGCAAGAGGGGTTCTATAGATTGTACAAAATAGATGTATGTAGTGCTGCCGAGCTTATATTGTAGCGAAACATCTGCCGTACAGAGCTGTCCGAGCTATCGCCAGAATACATATAGATGGTTGAGCAGTGAGAGGTCAGCGAGTTATCGTCCGCGGGTTTGTATATATGCAC
>NW_018451300.1:0-372 GCF_002113885.1 Mizuhopecten yessoensis
CTCTAATATCTTTCTACCTACTCTAACATGCTCTCCTACTCTAACATCCTCCATTCTTCTATAATATCATCCTTCCTACTCTAATATCTTCCTCGCTACTCTAACATCCTTCTTCCTTCTTTAACATCCTTCTTCCTACTTTAAAACCAACATTCCTACTCTAACACCCTCCCTCTTCTCTATCAATATCCTCCTTCCTTCTCTAAAACCATTCTTCCTTCTCTAACATCCTCCCCTTCTTTAACATCCTCCCTCCTATTCTAACATCCTTCTTCCTTCTCTTACATCCTCCTTCCTATTCTAATATCCCCTCCTTCCTTCTCTCAAATCATTCTTCCTTCTCTAACATCCTCCCCCTACTTTAACATCCTC
>NW_018451301.1:0-372 GCF_002113885.1 Mizuhopecten yessoensis
AGAGGACCTATTCTTGCGCAAGATGCACTATCACATAAAGTGAGATACATATCTACACCATATATACATATGTAGGTACGCATGTACGCACACACACATGACAAAAACCTTTACAACTGGCCTTTTGATTCTGAAGAAATTACATGTAAAAATAATATTTGACTCAATACATGTGTATTGTATTATTACATTGAATGAAGCCAACAGATTGTGTCATAATTATTGTAAAATAAATTGAGTAAAACTTCTTTAAATACGGTATTAGTACCAATCAAAGTTTTATCTTGTAAAATTATACCTGATACGGGAACAGTTTTAACCCTTAGCGTGCTACATTAAAATAACATACGGTAACCAATCAGTGCTGAATTA
>NW_018451302.1:0-372 GCF_002113885.1 Mizuhopecten yessoensis
TGAAATTTCAGAAAGATCCTGCTGGCGCTTTCTGAGAAAGAAATAGCTGTAACAATGATTTATTAACAACGGAATGACGAACTGACCACGGACCGTTACAGTTGCAGTTATGACCTACTATCTCGTAATAACAAGATCTCTTCATTATACTTCCATAAATCTCTGTATACCATTCGGTCAAATAATTTCCTCTTCTATCATTGCTTCATTTTTCCAGTCATCTTCATTTTTTATCATTCCCTATGTCCGGTCTTCTCCTGATCAAGACTCAACCACACAGTAAGTAAAAAACACCAATAAAACATCATCATCCATTCTCAGCATCGCTCTCATTAGGGCCCCGTATCAGAGATACGGGTGCCCTATAGTAAT
>NW_018451303.1:0-372 GCF_002113885.1 Mizuhopecten yessoensis
AAACTCTTCACGCCTGAGTGCATTCCGGGTTTTGTACTCGCCCTGCTCGTACATGTACGTTTATGCGGAACAACCGGTTTGTACTTTTTCAATGTAAAATTGTCGGCTATAGGCCTATATTCTGGCGGACCTGCTAAAATCAATGCAGGCCTTGCAAGCATTTGCCAATGATTTGGCGAAAGCAGCACCATATTACTTTATTTGACCTTATTTCATAAACGAACAATGCTAGTATAATCGTTCCAACCGTTTCGATCGTGATAAACGAATGCGGCCGATTCCGATTGTACTGGCTTTATATGTCTCTGTCCTAAGACACTTCGGTGCTTTCTCGACCTAGACACCTCAGCTTTATTACGTATTTGTTACACA
>NW_018451304.1:0-372 GCF_002113885.1 Mizuhopecten yessoensis
GTATGCTATAACGTATATGCATGTATGCTGTTATATGTATGCTGTTATATGTATGCTATTATATGTGTGTATGCATGGTAATATATGTATGTAGGTATGCTGCTATATGCATGCATGTATGCTGTTATATTTAAGTATGTATGCTAATATATGTATGCATGTATGTTATAGCGTATATACATGTATGCTATAATATTTATGTGTGTTATTATATGTATGTATGCTATTTTATGCTTTTATGCTATAATATGTATGACTGTATACTGTTATATGTATGTATGCTATTATATGCATGTTGCTATTATATGTATGTATCCTATTATATGTATGTATGCTATTATATGTATGTATGTATGCTGTTATATGTATGTA
>NW_018451305.1:0-372 GCF_002113885.1 Mizuhopecten yessoensis
AAATTAACACTGGGCAAAACAATTGATTTCATGGTCAAAGGGTAAAAGTTTGACTGGGCAAAAGTGTCCCCGTATATATATATACAGTTTATATATATGATGAAGAGAAGAATTGAAAGTCATGTTCTATGTTCCAGGAACTGGAGGAGTTGCTTGAAGAAGAGAAACTGAGAGGTGTTCCTGTGTTGATATTTGCAAATAAACAAGATTTGTCTAATAGTTGTAATGCTGATGAAATCAGTAGAAACTTATGTCTTACAACAATAAGGGACAGGACATGGCATATCCAACCTTGTTCTGCCAAGACTGAAGAAGGTGTAAAGGTAAGTTGTTTTTAGCTCACCTGGTCCGAAGGACCAAGGTGAGCTTATG
>NW_018451306.1:0-372 GCF_002113885.1 Mizuhopecten yessoensis
TTGCCATTGTTGAATATCTGTAGATTCCATCCAGCAAAACATAATGTGTCAACAATGACATATTTTAATTAATCAGAGGCACTGTATTGAACCAAAACAGATTTTAGGAAGGGATTGCTGATTGGCTGATTTTGCTGTGTAAAATGAGTTTTTTTTTTCTCCCGCGTTCTCTATAAGCCTATGACGAGGGAATTATAATGGAGGGGGCATCCCCGTCTCATTCGACACTTGCGTTGAGGCCGGGAATCCTCAGCTTATGAAAGTAAACTGACATATAGACAGCTACGCACAACTCTACGGAAAGGACAGCCTCGCCATGTCTCGTTATCCCGTGAGATTTCGTGTCAGTTTGTCGGTTAACAGTGTTATGGA
>NW_018451307.1:0-372 GCF_002113885.1 Mizuhopecten yessoensis
CTTGTCAGACATTTTAAATGTTTTGTGGCGTCGTTGTCGTGTTATCAAACTGTACTGATAACGAAACAGGAAGGCGTTGTATTCCTTGACACTGATATTGGGACCAGAACGAAAAACTGATACTAAATATTTATAATATTATTGTTAATGAGAATATTTACTTACTTTTTTTAAAAATAGTATATTTACAGCCCTCTTGGCTTAGGGTTTTAGGTATTAACCCTTACCCTCTCGCTTTCTCGTGTAACTGTATCTTATAATATTAAAAAAAAACACAAAAAACTGTGACGTAATTTATTGTCTTATCAAGTCTTCATTATGATATACGAATGGTACATGTTTATGCACCAGTGCAAGGTTTACAAGTTAAAC
>NW_018451308.1:0-372 GCF_002113885.1 Mizuhopecten yessoensis
GTTGATGACATTCCTGCAACTTCATCTTTAACTACAGCGGATATTTTAGTCACTATGTCACTGCTCATGCACTCTAAACTGTCGCCTATGACAGTTCCTAGTTCATCCTTGGTTTCCTTAGAAATCCTTTCTAGCTGCATGTTGAAAGCACCTGCAGCATCATCCATGATCATAGATGCATGTTCCTTCATTTTGGTTAAGGTTTCTTCTATATAACTTTGTACAAATTTAGTTATTTCTCTTTCTGTTGATTTTACTGCTGATGTAGTGTGCTTCTCGTTATGTGTAATGGCTGTTTCTATGACTGTTGACACCTCTTCTATAACATGCTCGGCTGAATCTTCCTGTGATCTGGAAATATGTCTTATAAGC
>NW_018451309.1:0-372 GCF_002113885.1 Mizuhopecten yessoensis
CACACATGACATGTGACAAACAGATGTTCATGATTCAGTATGCAACTGTTTAATGAGAAAGTAGACACGTAACCTAAATTGTCTACATTAACGTACTGTCGCCATCCATTCATCAATCCTTTTGCCGTCCTTCCTGCTTTCAATAGCTGAGGAACAGTCCATTAGTACTCGTGAGAGTGGAAATGTGTATATATATGTAGTTCAATGTTGAACCTTATTTCCAAAAATAATTGTTAATGCATGCATAAGGATAGCTTGCGATTTACCTTCATTGTACAGTTCATTCTTACTGTGTGTGTTCGTGATATAGACAGGCGTAGACACCTCAGCCTCGTGTTGTTACGTTCAGTTAACGTCAATTATCGTCCCCAC
>NW_018451310.1:0-372 GCF_002113885.1 Mizuhopecten yessoensis
TTACCTGGAGTACTTGTTCAACACATCTTAGTCTCTTCGTTCGGTTACATTTTCGTATAGAGATCATGGTGACGTTTCCTCATACATCTCGTACAATACGATCACGATTTTCAAATAAGGGGGAGGGGATCATTTTCCACTATTTTTAGAAGACTTTTCTCGGGATTGTTACAGGAGATTGAATTTTCTGATTTCTATTCTACTGCCAACAACTGAGAGTCTTTGCTTGCAATATATACTGTTTCCTCCAAAACTCTTTTTAGAAAAAAACCCAAGGAGATGTAACTGTAAGTAAGAAACACTTAAAGATAATTCTCAACTGTTTTGTCCTTAAGATGTTTCCTTAATTTACTAGTCTCAGTGTCCGTCTCT
>NW_018451311.1:0-130 GCF_002113885.1 Mizuhopecten yessoensis
AAAACATGTATAACTAATAGTGACATAAGTAACATTTATAAAACACGAATAACTAATTGTGACACAAGTAACATTTATAACATGTATAACTAATAGTGACACAAGTAACATTTATAAAACACGTATAACT
>NW_018451311.1:186-373 GCF_002113885.1 Mizuhopecten yessoensis
GTATAACTAATAGTGACACAAGTAACATTTATAAAACACGTATAACTGATAATGACATAAGTAACATTTATAAAACAGGTATAACTAATTGGGACACATGTAACATTTATAAAACATTTATATCTAATAGTGACACAAGTAGCATTTATAAAACATTTATATCTAATAGTGACACAAGTAACATTTA
>NW_018451312.1:0-373 GCF_002113885.1 Mizuhopecten yessoensis
AATAAAGATATGTACATGTACAGATAAAAACATTATAATTGTGTTATAGTTGATAGTTGACACTAGGAGATACATTTCTCTGATTCTACTCATTTTGCTCGTAATCATTACAACTTTTAAATGATATTAACACGTTTTTTAAGATCAGCACATGTTGTATAAGATTAGGATTGGTGAAGTGTTATTACGATTGATTCAAATCTATTGCGAGTGGTTTTGAGTAGAGCTTGTTTACCTGTGGGCAGCGAGCCAAATTTTAGCTAACAATCGACCTCGGTTGATCGCGGGCACGTCTCGCGCTGCGAATGCCGAATGGATGATGTGTACATTTTATTTCACTATGTCGATGGTTCAATGAACGTTGCTGATCTCA
>NW_018451313.1:0-202 GCF_002113885.1 Mizuhopecten yessoensis
AATAATTAAAATAGTCATCAAACACCAGATATAGTCATCAAACACAGGATATAGTCATCATTAACCAGACATAGTCATCATACACCAGATATAGTCATCATCAACCAGATATAGTCATCATTAACCAGATATAGTCATCAAACACCAGATATAGTCATCATCAACCAGATATAGTCATCATTAACCAGATATAGTCATCATA
>NW_018451313.1:279-373 GCF_002113885.1 Mizuhopecten yessoensis
ACACCAGATATAGTCATCATCAACCAGATATAATCATCATTAACCAGAAATAGTCATCATCAACCAGATATAGTCATCATAAACCAGATATAGT
>NW_018451314.1:0-373 GCF_002113885.1 Mizuhopecten yessoensis
TATATAGATACACTCAAACACAAACATCACACAAGGATATATTGTTACACTCAAGCACAAATATCACACAAGGATATATTGATACACTCAAACACAAATATCGAACAAGGATATATTGATACACTCAAACACAAGTATCACACAAGGATATATTGATACACTCAAACACAAATATCACACAAGGATATATAGATACACTCAAACACAAATATCACNAGATGCACTCAAACACAAATATCACACAAGGATATATTGATACACTCAAACACAAATATCACACAAGGATATATTGATACACTCAAACACAAATACCACACAAGGATATATAGATACAATCAAACACAAATACCACACAAGGATATATAGATACACT
>NW_018451315.1:0-373 GCF_002113885.1 Mizuhopecten yessoensis
GACAGATATGCAGGCAGCACTGAAGAAAGGAGCAGAGGTCATGAAATCTTTAGCGAAGGACTTTGACGAACAGCTCCAAGTCATGGTAAAGAACCAAGAAATCGCTCTACACAGTATTGCAGATCTACGACAAAGGATCGACAAACGGCTTGACGAGCTTCAGAAGAACTGCACAGACAAGTTAATCTCGTTTTACAAAGACGAAAAGGGGAAATTAGACGACTCCTTACGGCAATGCGAACGTCTAAAGAACAGTATGCTAAATACCCTGAAGTCGTCCATTAACGCTACAGAGGGAAACGAAAACACTGAAACGATAGTGTTGTACCAGAGAGGACAGGCAGAAGTGGAGTCGTGTAAGGCCCTGGTCATG
>NW_018451316.1:0-373 GCF_002113885.1 Mizuhopecten yessoensis
ATATATAACTGTCATAATAGTGGGTCCATGTGGTATATATAACTGACATAATAGTAGGTCCATGTGGTATATATAACTGTCATAATAGTGGGTCCATGTGGTAAATATAACTGTCCTGATAGTGGGTCCATGTGGTAAATATAACTGTCCTAATAGTGGCTCCATGGGGTAAATATAACTGTCCTGATAGTGGGTCCATGTGGTATATATAACTGTCCTAATAGTAGGTCCATGTGGTATATATAACTGTCCTGATAGTGGGTCCATGTGGTAAATATAACTGTCCTGATAGTGGGTCCATGTGGTAAATATACCTGTCCTGAAAGTTGGTCCATGTGGTAAATATAACTGTCCTAATAGTGGCTCCATGTGG
>NW_018451317.1:0-373 GCF_002113885.1 Mizuhopecten yessoensis
TATCATATATATATTGTGGATGAATACATTTGTTTCAGCAACTTAATGACTATATGCTCTATATGTCTCTGCTTTATGTATAGTTTTAGCAATAGAGAAAATGTATTGTTTCCTCAATTAGAAATTTAATTAGTTCAGCACATAAAACTGTGTATTTTTTTTTTAATCGTGCAGATTTGTAAAACAGCAGATTTTCTGTTATGAATAAAAAATAGCTGTGAGATAGTAATCAAAAATGAAAATGTAACAGTATGGATTCCATTTTTTTTTCTTCAGTCTATTTTTTTCATGCAAAATATCAATAAAAAAATCTTATGAAAATACTTGAATGTTTTTTTTATCCTATCATTTTGCGTCACTGTGATAAACTCCC
>NW_018451318.1:0-373 GCF_002113885.1 Mizuhopecten yessoensis
TGTTAAAAACTTCTAACATAGAACTGTGTAAATTAATTTAAGTGCGAGGTAATATCGACGTCTGTAACAAAAGGTATAAAATGGTATGCAAGTAATATTCTGTTTGTAACATGTAACTCCTTATTACCAAAGCAGTTATTTGTTAGACATGTTACTCCTATTTACCAAAGCCTCAAGACTTACCAATGTAAGAATGCAGGAAAATGCCGAACAAGGGTCTGTGTGTAGTTTATATAGTGTAAGACGCGTGTCATACATGGCCTTTCTACATGAAAGGGCAAAGAAAAACACTTGAGAAAAAACAGATGTTCACGATGACTGTCGGTTATCTTATATTTAATAAAAAGAAACAGCTTACGTAATACTATATACC